>NW_016962368.1:0-456 GCF_001483705.2 Eufriesea mexicana
TTCGACTGATATCGTGGTGAACAAGCTTTCTTGCATAAATAAGGATGAAATATGCTATTGGCGTGCTATATCCATTGCAATGCTACAGAGTCTGGCTGGAGAACTCGATTTTATGGACATTTTCGACTGATATCGTGGTGAGCTAACTTTCCCGCCTAAATAATGAGAAAAGACTCTATTGGCGTGCTATATCCATTGCAATGCTACAGAGTCTGGCTGGAGAACTCGATTTTATGGACATTTTCGACTGATATCGTGGTGAACAAGCTTTCTTGCATAAATAAGCGTGAAATATACTATTGGTGTGCAATATCCATGGTAATGCTTTAGAATCTGGCTGGAAAATACAATTTTATTCACATTATCGACTACTATTGTGGTGACCTTGCTTTTTTGCGTATAGATGGAAGAAAGGTTCTACTGGTTTACTATAGTCACTGCAATCCTATAGAACCT
>NW_016962369.1:0-293 GCF_001483705.2 Eufriesea mexicana
CAATAGAGGTATCGGCACGTTACGTTGAGATAGGCTACGTTCGGTTAGGTAAGGTTCGGTCAGCTTGGCTCAGGGTATCCTAGACTTTTGTGCTTTACACTGCAGTGCGGTGGTTTTCTGCGATCTACTGTGCTCTAGTATATTATGCTTGGCCCTGGGGAGGTCAGCCGTAGTGGTCTGTTCGAGTTAGCTTGAGTTAGGTTATGATTGGTTATGTTATGTTTCGGTAGGATATTCTAGGATCTGTTTGAATTTTGTGCGACACGCAGCAGCTCGGTGCATTTCAGTGCCCT
>NW_016962370.1:0-268 GCF_001483705.2 Eufriesea mexicana
AATAAGTCTATTCAAAATCTATCATCCGTTAGAGCTTGATGAATAGATCGCCTATCGCCTTCAATTCCATGGCAGGTACAGCCATCTACTTGCCAGAAAATATGTCTATTCAAAATCTATAACATGTTATAACTTGGTGAATAGATCGCCTAACGCCTTCAATCCAATGGCAAGTTCAGTCATCTGCTTGCCAGAGAATAGGTCTATTCAAAATCTATAACCTGTTATAGCTTGGTGAATAGATCGCCTAACGCCTTCAATCCAATGA
>NW_016962370.1:350-978 GCF_001483705.2 Eufriesea mexicana
ATGGCAGGTACAGCCATCTTCTTGCCAGAGAATAGGCCTATACAAAATCTATAGTCCGTTATTGCTTGGTGAATAGGTCGCATAACACCTTCAACCAATGGCAAGTACAGCCATCTATTAGCCAGAGAATAGGTCTATTCAAAATCTATCATCCGTTATAGCTTGGGGAATAGATCGCCTAACGCCTTCAATTCCATGACAAGTACAGATATCTACTTGCCAGAAAATAGGTCTATTCAAAATCTACAACGTGTTATAGCCTGGTGAATGGATCGCCTAACGGCTTCAATCCAATGGCAGGTACACCCATCTACTTGCCAGAGAATAGGCCTATTCAAAATATATAACCTGTTATACCTTGGTGAATAGATCGCCTAACGCCTTCAATCCAATGGCTGGTACAGCCTCTGACTTGTCAGAGAATAGGTCTATTGAAAATCTATAGCCTGTTATAGCTTGGTGAATAGATCGCCTAACGCCTTAAATCCAATGGCAAGTACAGCTATCTTCTTGCCAGAGAATAGGCATATTCAAAGTATATAACATGTTATACCTTGGTGAATAGATCGCCCAACGCCTTCAATCCAATGGCAGGGACAGCCACCTACTTGCCAGAGAATAGGCCTAT
>NW_016962371.1:0-983 GCF_001483705.2 Eufriesea mexicana
GGATATCTTTGACGATAGTGCTACAGTACGCTACAAGCTGGATCCCTACGCCCTACAATGCTCCAATAATGTCAGCTTGGCTACGGGAAGGCCAGCAATAGTGGTCTCGGGACGTTACATTTAGTCAGGTTACGTACGGTTAAGTTGGGTTAGGATAAGTCTGGCAAGGATGGCTTCAACTCTTGTGCAGTACTCTGCTATTCGGTCGATTTCTGTGCTGTGCTGTGCTGTAGTATGTCCGGCTTGGTTCTGGGGTTGGGGGCAGCAATATCGGTTTCGGCACGTAATGTTATGACAGTCTACGTTTGGTTATGATCTGTTTGTTTGGGTTAGGCCTAAGTAGCTTTGACTGTTCTGATATACACTGCGATTCTATGTATTTCTTGATTCTGCTGCTAACTAGTTTGACCTGCTTGACTCTTTGGTGGCCAGCAATAGTGGTCGCGGCGCGAAAGCTTGACTTGTATTATGTTTGGTTATGTTACGATTGGTTAGGTTAGGGGAGGATAGGTCTGACTTTATTTGTATAGTCTGCTATTAGGTGGACTACTTCGCCCCAGAGTACTCTAATATTTTCATCCTGTCTGCTGGAAGGCCAGTAATAGCGGTCCCGGCACGTTGTGCTGTGTCATGTTACGTTCCGTTTTTCTGGGTTGGGCTAAGTTTGGTTGGAATAGCTTTACCTTTTGTGCTGCGCACTGCTCTCGGTGGACTTCTGCGCTCTGCTGTGCTCTAGTATGTCCTGTTTGGCTCTGGGGATGGCAGCAATAGTCTTGGCACGTTAGGTTGGGTTCGGCTATGTTTGGCTGTGTTCTGTTCGTTCGGGTTAGGCTTACGTAGCCATGACTTTTCTGATATACACGGCGATTCTATGGATTCCTGCGACCAGTTCCCCACTAACGTGCCCTGCTTGGCTCTGTGGAGGCCGGCAATTATGCACACGGCACTTTAGGTTGAGTTCGGTTTCGTTTGGATATGATACG
>NW_016962372.1:0-460 GCF_001483705.2 Eufriesea mexicana
ATGTAATGCTCGGTTAGGGTAGGTTTGCTTTGGTTGGGTTAGGGAGGCTTTAACCATTCTGCTATACACTGCTAGCCTATGGATTTCTGTGCACTACTGCTCTCTATCGAATTCTGCTTGTCTCTGTGTATGCCAGCAATAGTGGCCGCGGCACGCTCTGTTGTATCATATCACGACCGGGTAGGTTAAGTTAGTTTGGCTTAGATTAGGTTAGCTTCGAATTTTCTGCTATACGTTGCTGTTCCATGGACTTCTACGCTCTGACGTCATCTAATATGTTGTGCGTGCCTCCGGGGAGGCCAAGAAGAATGGTTGTCTCACGTTAGTTATGTTATGTAACGTTTCGCCGCGTTTGGTTAAGTTGTGCTATGTTAGGTTGACTTTCACTTTTGCGCTGTACACTGCTATTCTATGCATTTCTGCGCTCCACCCTCCTCTAACATGTTCTGCTCGGTTCTAT
>NW_016962372.1:2686-3515 GCF_001483705.2 Eufriesea mexicana
GTTAGATTTGGTTAGGGTTGCTTCGACTTTTGCACCGTACAGTGCTATTCGGCAGCATTCTGCACTCCACGTTGATCTCGTATGCCCTGCTCGACTCTGTAGAGTTCAGCAGTAGTGGTCGTGGCACGTCACGTTGTGTCATGTTACGCTTGCTTGAGTTCCGTTAGGATACGCTTGACTAGGGCGGCATTGACTTTCGTGCTATACATTGCTATTCGGCGGACATCTGCGCTTTGCTGTACACTTCAATGTTCTGCTTGGCACTGTGGAGGCCAGATGTATTTGTCTCGGCACATTAGTTTCTGCAACCTTACGTTTGCCTATGTTACGTATGGCTATGTTAGGATAGGAAAGCTTTGACTTTCGTGATATACACAGCGATTTTATGGTTTTTTGCGCCCTACTGTGCCCTTGTATGTTCTACTTGACTCTGCGGAGATCAGGAATCGTGGTCTCGTCACGTAAGATTGAGTCAGGATGTGTTTGGTCAGGTTTGGTTGGGTCACGTTGGGTAAAGATATCTCTGACTCTTGTGCTATACACTGCAATGCCGTGTACTTCTGCGCTCTTCTGTGCTATTGTATATCCTGCCTAGTTCTGTGGAGGCCAGCAATGGTGGTCTCAGCACATTCGGTTGAGCTGCGCTACGTTTGGCTTTGTTACGTTTGGGTACGTTATGATATCGTAGCCTTGTCTCTTGCGCTACGCAATGCCATTCGGCGGATACCTGCGCACTACAGTGCTCTAATATTTTCCGCTTATATCTGGGGTGGCCAGCAATTATGGTATCGGCACGTTAGGTGGAGCTACGCTACGTTTGGTTTGGTTA
>NW_016962372.1:4433-16562 GCF_001483705.2 Eufriesea mexicana
ACTGCATGGCCCTGGCGAGGCCAGAATCAGTGGTCGCGGCACGTTATGTTGAGCTACGCTACGTTTGGATAGGTTACATTTGTTTGGATTCGGTTCGGATAGCTTTGACTCTTCTGTTGTACACTGCGATTCGATGGTTTTCTTTATTCTACGTGGCTCTAATATGCTCTGTTTGTCTCTTTGGGGCCAGCAATGGTGTTCTCGGCATGTTAGGTTGGGTTATGTCACACCTGGCTTCGTCGTGTTTGGATATTTTAGGACAGGATAGCTTTGATTTTTGTGCTATGCGCAGGTACTCTGCGGATTTCTGCCCTCTACTGTCCTCTAACATGTTCTGCTGGGCTCTGGGGCGGCCAGCAATAGTCGTCGCGGCACGTTATGCTGAGCTATGTTACGTTTGGCTTGGTTAGGTTAGCCTGTGTTAGGTTTGGGTAACTTTGACTTTTTTGCTGTACACTGCTTTTCGGACGATTTCTGCGTTCTACATTGCTCTTGTATACTCTGCTTGGCACTGGATGGGGGGCGGGGTAGCAATTATGGTCTCGGCACGTTAGGATCAGCTATGTTATGCTTGGTTCCGCTACGATTGGTTATGTTCGGATATGATAACTGTGGCTTTTGTACTATACACTGCTGTTCGGTGCATTACTGCGCTCTAGTATGATCTGCTTGACCCTGGGGAGTCGAGCAGCAGTGGCCTCGGCACGCTGGTGTGGGTGATGTTATGTCTGGTCATGTGACGACCGGTCATGTTATTATAATTTAGCTTTGTCTTTTGTCCTATACACTGCACTTCTATGTATTTCTGCGCTCTACTCTCCACTGGTATGTTCTGCTTGGCTCCGGGGAGTCCAGAAATACTGATCGCGGCACGTAGTGTTGAGTTGGGTTACGCTTGTTTAGGCTAGGTTTGGCTCTGTTAGGTCAGGAAAGCTTTGGCTTTCGCGCTACACGCTGCTATACTATGGATTATTGCCCTCAGATGTGCTCAATTTTATTCTGCATGTTTGCGTGGACGCCTGAAATAATGGTCTCGGCACGTTAGGTTGAGCTATGTTACGTTTGGCTTGGTTAGGTTAGCCTGTGTTATGTTTGGGTAACTTTGACTTTTTTGCTGTACACTGCTTTTCGGACGATTTCTGCGTTCTACATTGCTCTTCTATACTCTGCTTGGCTCTGTAGAGGCCAGCGAGTCTGGCCTCGTCACGTTAGGTTGTGACAGGTTACATTTGGTTGGGGTACGCTAGTTTGTGTTAGGTTAGGATATCTTTCACTTTTGTGCCGTACGCTGCTATTCTATGGATTTCCGCGCACTTCCCTCCTCTAGTATGTTCTGCTCGCAGCCTGGGAGGCCAGAGGTTGTGATATCGGCGCATTAGGGTCAGTTAGGTTACGTTTGGTCGCGTTTGGTTGGGATAGATTCGACTTTTGTGCTCAGCACAGATATCCATTGGACTTCTGTGCTCTACTTTGCTCTACCACATTCTGCTAGCCTCTGCGTGCTCCTGCAGTAGCGATCGCGGCACGTTAGGTTGAGTTATAGTACGTTTAGTTAAGTTAGGTTGGGCTATGTTTGGTTATGGTATCTTCGACTATTTTGCTATTCACTGCAAGACAGTCGATTCCTGCACTCTACTGTCCTGCGGTATATTCCGTTTGGCTCTGTGGAGGTCAGCAATGTTGGTCTAGGCACGTTAGGTAGAGCTAGATTGCGTTTGCTCTGGTTAGGTTAATTCGGGTTAGGTTAGACTATGCTTGACTTTTGTGATGTAAGCTGCAATTCGGCGGATTTCTGCTAACTTTTGTGCTCAGCTCAGATATCCATTGAACTTCTGTGCTCTACTTTGCTCTTCCACATGTTGCTAGTCTCTTCGTGCTCCTGCAGTAGCGATCGCGGCACGTTAGGTTGTGTTATAATACGTTTAGTTAAGTTAGGTTAGGTTATGTTTGGTTATGGTATCTTCGACTATTGTGCTATTCACTGCAAGGCAGTCGATTCCTGCACTCTACTGTCCTGCGGTATATTCCGTTTGGCTCTGTGGAGGTCAGCAATGTTGGTCTAGGCACGTTAGGTATAGCTAGATTGCGTTTGTTCGAGTTAGGTTAATTCCGGTTAGGTTAGGCTATGCTTGACTTTTGTGCTGTAAGCTGCAATTCGGCGGATTTCTACTCAATACTTAGCTTTAATATGATCGGCTTTGCCCTGGCGAGGGCAGAAGAAAGGGCCGCGTCGGGTAAGGTTGTGCTAGGCTACGTTTGGTTAGGTTCGGATCGTTTGGGTTATGTTAGGATATCTCTGACTTCTGTCCTGAACACTGTAGTGGGGCGGACTTCTGCGCTCTACAGTGCAATAGTATCTTCCGGTTGGCTCTGAGAAATAGTGGTCTAGGCACGTTAGGTTGAGCTAGATTATGTTTGGTCTGGTTAGGTTGTTTCGGGTTAGGTTAGGGTATCCTTGACTTTTGTGCACACAACAGCTATCCTATGGACTTCCGGGCTCTACTGTGCTCTATCATATTCTGCTTTTCCCTGGGGTGCCGGCAATAGTGGTCGCGGCACGCTAGGTTCTGTTATGTTACGTTTGGTTAGGTTTGGCTAGAATGCTTTGTCTTTTGCGCTACACACTGCTATTTGATGGATATCTACGCTCGACTCTGATCAAGCATGCGCTGCATTGCTCTGGAGAGGACAAAAATTGTGACCGCTACGCGATTGGTTGGTATATGTAAAGTTCGGTTGGGATAGATTTGTCTGGGTTTGGTTAGGGTATGTTTGACTTCTGAGCTGTACACTGGAATGCGGTGGACTTCTGAGTTGTACTGTGCTCTTGTATGTTCTGCTTTGCTCTGGGGAGGCCAGCAATAGTGGTCTCCGCACGTTATTTTGAGATAGGCTACGTTCGCTTAGTTTTGGTTGGTTCAGGTCAGGTATGGATACCTTTGGCTTTTGTGCTGTACACTGCATTGCGGAGGATTTCTGCTGTCCACAGTTTTCTAGTACACTCTGCTTGGCCCTGGCGTCGCCAGCAATAGTGGTCGCGCAGGTCATGTTGGGTTTCGCTACGTCTGGTTTGGTTACGTTATTTGGTTTCTGTTTGGATAGCTTTGACTCTTCTGCTATTCACTGTTATTCTATGCAGTTCTGAGCTCTATTGTCCTCCATTAAATTCTGCTTGGCACTGGGGAGGCCGGCAACACTGTTCGCGGCACGATAGGATGAGATATGTTACGTTTGGCTATGTTCATGTTGGTTAGGTCAGGGCAGGATAGCTTCGACTTATTTGCTATAGTCTGCTATTCGGTGGACTTCTGCGCTCTACTCTGCCATAGTATGTTCTGCTTAGCTCTGTGGTGCCAGCAATAGTGGTTTCAGCAGCAAAAGTTGTGCTGGGTTACGTTTGGATTGGTTAGGTTTGGTTATGTTTGATTATGGTCGCATCGACTTTGGTGTTATACACTGCTATTCTATGGATTTCTACGCTCCTCTCTCATCTAGTGCGTTCTGCCAGGCTCTTGGGAGGCCAGCAACTGTGGTTTCGGCACGTTAAGCAGAGAAAGTTTGCGTTTGGCTTTGTTAAGTTCGTTTGGGTCATACTAGGGTAGCTTCGACTTTTCTACCATGCATTGCTTACCACTGGATTTCGCCGATTTACTCTCCTATAATATGTTCCGCATGTCCCTGGGGGCGTCAGCAGCAGTGGTCGCGTCACGTTACGTTGGGCTGTGTTACTTTCGGTAAGTTTAGATTAGTTTGGCTTTGGGAACGGTAGCTTTGGCTTTTCTGCCATACACTGCTGTTCTAGGGATTTCTGCGATTCGCTCTTCTCTAATATGTTCTTCCGGGCGCCCTGCAGGCCGGAAACTGTAGTCGCGGCATGTTAGTTTGGGTTAGGTTACGATGGGCCGAGTTAGGTTAGGATAGGTTTGGTCAGGATAAAGGTCACCACTGCTGGCAACCGCAGAGCAAGGCAGAATATGCTAGTGCACAGTGGAGCGCAGAAATCCGCCGCACTAAAGTGTAAAGCACAAAAGTCGAAGATATCCTAATCTAACCGGACATAACCTGACTTATTCATACGGAGCCGAACTTATCCTAACGTGCAGAAGTCATTATTGCTTGCCTCCCAGCGCCAAGCAAAGTATATTAGAGCACAGTGGGGCGCCGACACCCACCGAATAGCAGTGTACACCACAAAAGTCAAGGCTATCCCATCCTAACCTAACCAAGGGTACCCTAACCATACGCAGCACATCTCAGCCTAGCTTGACGAGACCTCAACTTCTGGCATCCACAGGACAAAGCAGAGAACATCAGAGCACAGTAGAGCGACGATATCCACCGAACAGCAGTTTCAAGCACAAAAGACAATGCTATCCTATCCTATCCTATCGAAACGTAACATAAACAGACGCAACGAGGCACAGACTGGCGTACCACCGCTGCTATTACTGGCCTCACGAGAGCTAACCAGAATACAGCAGAACAATGTGGGACGCTGATATCGTCCGAATAGCAGCGTGCAGCACAAAAGACAAAGTCACCCTAACCTAACACAACGCATCCTAACATAGCCAAACGTAATCTGACACAACCTAACGTGCCGCGACAACTATTACAGGTCTCCCCGGAGTCCAGGAGCGTATAGGAGACCAATGTGCTGCGTAGACATACACCGAACAGCTGTATATAAGACGAAAGTAAATTCTAACCTATAATGACATATCCAATCGTAATATAAGCAAACGTATCTTAACTTAAGCTGACGTGACGGGACCGCCGTTGCCGAGCAGTTGGAGCACAGTAGTGCGCAGAGATCCACCGAAAGGCAGTTTATAGCACCAAAGTCGAAGCTACCCTAGCCTAACCTAACCAAACATAACACAACCAAACGTAACCTAACTTTACCTATCGTGCCCAGAACACTATTTCTGGCCGCCACAGAGACAAGCAGAACATACTAGGGTGCAGTTGAGCGCATATATCTACCGAATGGCCGTGTACAGCACAAAAGTCTAAGCTCCCCTCTAAAAACCTAACCAATCGTAACATATCCAAACGTAACGAAACACAACCTAACGTGCCGCCGCCAATATTGCTGGCCGCCCCAGAGCCGGGCAGAACATATCAGTGGAGAGCAGAGCGCAGAAATAACTAGAGCACAGTAGAGTGCAGAAGTCCACCGCATTACAGTGTCCAGGACGGAAGCCAGGTTCATAACCCAGCCAAATAACCCGAACCAATCCAAACGCAACAAGCAGATTGCATTAGAGCAGAGTAGAGAGCAGAAGTCAACCGAAAAGCTGTGTGTAGCACAAAAGTCATGGATGCCCCAGACTAACCTGACCTAACATGTCCTAACCAAGCGTAGACTAACTAAGCCTAACGAGCCGAGTTAGAAACTGCAGGCCTCCCCCTCGCCAAGTAGAACATATTAGATGAGCGTGGAGCGCAGGTGTCCATATAATGGCAATGAATACCAGAAGAGTCAAAGGTATCCTAAGCGTACCCATAATAACCTATCCTGACGAAACGTAACATGACTCAACCTACCCAGAGGTTAAAGTTATCCTGACCAAACTGAGCCTGAACCAACCTCACCCTACGTAACATGACTAATCTTAACGAGTCGAGACCACAGGTGCTGGCCTTGCCAGTGCCAAGCTGAAATCATTAGAGCACTGTAGGACTAAGGAATCCGCCTAATAGCAGACTATGGCACTAAAGTCAAGGCTATCCCCTCGTAACATACGTAATCGTAACATAACCAAGCGTATCCAATCTTAGAACAACGTGCCGCGACCACTATTACCGGCCGCCACAGAGACAAGCAGGACATACTAGGGTGCAGTAGAGCGCATGTATCTACCGAATAGCCGTGTACAGCACAAAAGTCTAAGCTCCCCTCTACAAGCCTAACCAATCGTAACATATCCAAACGTAACGAAACACAACCTAACGTGCCGCCGCCACTATTGCTGGCCGCCCCAGAGCCGGGCAGAACATATCAGTGGAGAGCAGTGCGCAGAAATCCATAGGATAGCGGTGTGAAGCAGAAAAGTCAAAGATACCAAAACCAAACCCAACCAAACGTATCCAAACCTCACATAGCAAGCTCAACATAACGCACCGCGAACACAAATGCTGGCGTCCACAGGGTCAAGTGGATTGGATGGCAGCGCAGTAGAGGGCAGTAATCCACCGAAGAACAGTGTATATAATGAAAGTCAAAGCGAATCTAACCAGACATAGGCTAACGTAACCTAACCAAACGTATCGTAACGCAACCTATCGTGCGGCGAACACTACTGCTGGACTCTCGATGGTCGAACAGGGTATAGTAGAGCAACGCAGTGCACAAGAATCCACCGAATATCCGTGTACAGCACAAGAGTCAAAGCTATCCCGTCCTAACCTAGCCAAACGCAACACAGCCTAGCGAAAATTAACTCAGACCAACGTGGCGAGACAAATACTGCTGGCCTCCCCAGGGCCATGCAGAAATTATTCGAGGATAGTAGGGCCTAGAAATACATAGAGTCGCAGTGTATGGCAAGAAAATCAAAGGTATTCGAACCACACCCGAGCAAACATAAACTGACCATACGTAACCTAGAACAACCTAACATGCCGCCGCCATTATATCTGGCCTCCCCAGGGCAAAGGAGATTATTCTCGCGCACAATGGAGCGGGGAAATCCACCGAAAGCAGTATGTAGCACTAAAGTCAAAGATATCCTCTCCTAACCGAACCAACCGTAACAAAACTCAAACTGACGGGCCGATGCCGCCACTTTTGCCATCCCCAGGGCCAAGATGGACATAGCAGAGCACAGTAGAGCGTAGAAGTCCACGAAATAGCTGTGTAAATTTCAAAAGTTAATGCTACCCTAACCACACTTAGCCTAACCCAGCCTAACCCGACGTAGCCTGACCCAACATAAAGTGTCGAGACCACTATTGCTTGCATTCCCAGAGCCGCGCTGAAAATGGTAGAGCCCTGTAAGACGCATAAATCCATCTAATAGCAGAATATAGCTCTAAAGTCAGAGGTGCCGTCTCCTAACCTAAACAATCATAACATAACCGAAAGTAACCTAACACATCCCAATGTGCCCCGAGCACGATTGCAGGCCTGCGCAGAGCCAAGCACAGCACATGAGTGAGAGTAGATTGCAGAAATCAAATGAACCCCGGTGTAAGTCCGACGAGACAGAACTACACAAACCAAACCCAAACCATCACAACATACCCAAAGATAGCATAACTCAACCTAACGTGCCGCGACCACCATTGTTGGCCTTGCCAGAGCCAAGCTGAAAATATTAGAGCACTGTAGGGCGCAGAAATCCGCCAAATGGCAGACAATAGCACTAACGTCATTGGTATCCTCTCCAAACGTAACCTGCAGTAACATAACCAAACGTAACCTAACTGAACCTATCTTGCCGCGACCTGTGTTACTGGCCTCCCCTGAGTCAAGCGGAACACGTTAGTGGTGAGTAGAACGAAGATACCCATAGAATCGCACTGTATATCGGAAAAGACAGAGCTATCCAAACCTAACCCGCTCCAACAGAACATAGCCAAAAATAGCCTACCTCAACCTAACGTGCCGGGATATAAATTGCTGCCCTAACCAGAGCCAAGCATGACATACTAGAGCACAATAGAGCACAGAAATCCACCGAAGAGGAGTGTACAGCACAAAAGTTAAAGCTATCCTTACCTAACATAGCCTACCCGAACCTGAAGGAGCGTAACCTGACTCGGCGCAACTTGTCGAGACCACTACATCAGGGGCTCGTCAGAGCAAAGCTAAGAATATTAGAGCACTCAAGGGTCCAGAATACCACATAATAGCAGACTTTATCACTAAAGACAAGGTCACCCCGCCTAACCTAACCTATCGCAACATAAACAAACGTAGCGTAACTCAAACTAACGCGTCTAGACCGCTACTGCTGCCCTTCCCAGAGAAAGACAGGGCATACCACAGGACAGTAGATCGCGGAAATCCACCGAGTGGCTGTGTACAGTACAAAAGTTAAAGGTACTCTAACAAAACTTAGCCCAACCCAACCCAACCGAACGTAACATGACTCAATATAATCAGCCGAGACCACTGTTGCTGATCTTCCCAGAGAAAGGCTGAAATATTACAGCACTGTAGGGCGCAGAAGTCCACCTAATAGCAAACAATAGAACAGAGTCAAACCTACCCTTTCGTAACCTAGCCAATCGTAACATGGTCAAACGTAACATACCTCAAACTAACGTGCCGCGACAACTATTGCTGGCCTCCCCAGAGCCAAGCAGAACACATTAGTGGAGGGTAGAGCGCAGAAATCCATAGAATCGCAGTGTATATAGGAAAACACATAGCTGCACAGACCTTACCCAAACCAATACAAGACATCCAAACATAGCATAACTCAACATACCGTGCCTAGAACGCTACTGCTGCCCTCCCAGATCCAACCAGGACATACTAAAGCACTGTGGAGGGCAGAAATGCACCGAACAGCAGCGTGCAGCACAAAAGATAAAGCTACTCTAATCAAACATAGCATAACCCAACCTAACCGAACGTAACCTGACTCGACATAACGCGCCGAGAACACTATTGCTGGCCTTTCCATAATCAACTAAAATTATTAGACCACTCCAGGGCGCAGAGGCCCAACTAATGGCAATCTATAGCACTAACGTCAACGCTATCCTCTCCTAGCGTAACCAATCGTACCACAACCAAACGTAACCTAACTCAACGCAACATGCCGTGACCGCTACTGCTGGCCTTCCCAGCGCCAAACAGAACATGTTAGTGGAGAGTAGAACGGAGAAATACATAGAATCGCAATGTATATCAGAAAAGTCGGCGCTACCCAAGCCTAACCCAAGCCACCGGAACATAACCGAACCTGGCATAACTAAACCTAACATGTCGAGACAGCTGCTGCTGCCCTCCTCAGAGCCAGGCAGGAAATATTAGAGCACAATAGATCGCACAATTCCACCGAATAGCAGTGAATAGCACAAAAGTTATAGCTATCCCAATCAAACTTAGCCTGGCCTAACCTAACCGCACGTAACATAATTCAACACAACGTGCCGAAACCACTACTGTTGGCATTCCCAGAGCCAAGTCGAAGGCATTACACCACTGTAGGGAGCAGAGATCCATCTAATAGCAGACTATAGCACTCAAGTCAGAGCCATCCTCTCCTAACCTAACAAACCGTAACATAACCATACGTAACCCAACACAACTTAACTTCCCGCGAACACTATTGTTGGCCTCCCAAGAGTCGAGCGGAACACGATAGTTCTGAGTAGGGCGCAGAAATCCATATTATCGCAGGGTATATCAGAGAAGACAAAGCTACACAGGCCTTACCCAAAGCAACAGAACGTAACCAAACATTGCCTGACACAACCTAACATGCCGAGACCACTATTACTCGCCTACCCAGAGCCAAGCTGTAAGCATTGGAGCACTGCAGAGCACAGAAGTCCACCAAATAGAAGTCTATAGCCCTGAGGTCAATGATACCTCTCCTAACCTAACCAATCATAATACAACCAAACGCAACCTAACCTAGCCTATCGTGCAGCCATCACTACTGCTGGCATCTACAGAGCCAAGCAGAACACATTAGTAGAGAGCAGAGTGCAGAAATCCATATAACCTCAGTGTATATCAGAAAAGTCAAAACAACACAAACCTAACCCAAACAAACGGAACATAACCAAACATAGCATAAATCAGACAAACGTGCCACGACCGCTGTTGCTGCCATCTCAAGGGCCAAGCAGGACATACTAGAGCACAGTAGGGCGCAGATATCCACCAATAATCAGTGTACGGCACAAATGTTAAAGTTACCGTGACCAAGCTGAGCCTAAACCACCTTAACCGAACGTAACCTGGCCCATTATGACGTGCCGCGACCTCTATTGGTGCTACCCCCAGAGCCAAGCAGGATATGCTACAGCACTGTATGGCGTAGAAATGCACCTAATAGCAGACTATAGTACTAAAGTGAAAGCTTTCCTCCACTAACCTAGCCAAACGTAACATAACCAAACGTAACCTAACTCAACCTAACTTTCGGAGACCGCAGTTGTTGCTCTCCGCAGAGCCAAGCGGAACACGTTACTGGAGAGCAGAACGAAAAAATCCATATAATCGCAGTGTATATCTGAAGAGTCAAAGCTACCCAATTCTAACCCGGACTAACGGAACATAAGCAAACCTTGCCTGACACAACTTAACGTGTAGTGACCCCTATTATTGCTCTCCGGAGCGCCAAGCAAGGCACACTAGAGTAGAGTAGGGCGCAGCAATCCAATAGATGTGTGCAGCACAAAAGTTAAAGCTATCCTGACCAAACATTTCCCATGCCAACCTAACTGAACGTAACCCGACTCAACCTAGCGCGCCGAGAATGCCATTGCTACCCTCCCAGAGCCAAGCAGAGCATACTAGAGCACAGTAGAGCGCAGAAGTCTACCGAATAGCAGTGTATTGCACAAAAGTTAAAGCTACCATGACGAATCGTTGCACAAACCGACATAACCGATCCCCAAAAGCCAACGATACACTTACCCAACCTGATCTAGCCAATCAAAACCTAACATAGCATAACACAGCATAAAGTGCCGACACCACTACTGCTCTCCTTCGCAAATCCAAGCTGAACATACTAGAGCACAGTGGAATGCAGGAATCTGCGAATGGCCGAGTATAGCACAAAAGACGAAGCTATCACCTCGTAACCAAGCCAACCGTAACATAGTCGAAGGTTACCTAACTGAACCTAACGCGCAGCGACCACAATTGCTGGCATCCCCAAAGGCAAGCAGAGCATATTAGAGCACATTAGGGCGCAGAAATCCACCGAAAAGCAGTGTATGGAGAAAATGACAGATCTATCCTGTCCTAACGTAACCAAACGTAACGTAGCCAAACGTAACCTTACACATCCTAACGTGCCGAGACCAAAATTTCAGCCGTACGCTGAGCCAAGCAGAATATACTAGAGAACAGTAGAGCGTAGAAATTGACCGCACTGCAGTGAACCGTCCAAAAGTCAGAGACATCCTGACCAAACCTAAGCTAACCTAACCAAACATAACATAACTCAACGTAACGTGCCGACACCACTATTGCTGTCTCTCCGAGCGACAATATGAACGAAATAGTGCACAGTGGAGCGCAGAAATCCGCCGAATAGCTGTGTATAGCACAAAAGTCATAGCTATCCCCTCCTAACCTAGCCAATCGTAACAAAGCTCAACTTAACGTGCCGATACCTCTATTGCCGTCTCTCCCATAGCCAAGCGGATTATACCACAGCGCTGTAGATCACAGATATCCGCAGCGTTTCAGTTTATGGCGCAAGGGTCAAGGATATCCTAACCTGACCTGGCCTAACCTAACCCAACCAAACGCTGCCGAGCGCAGCATAAAGTGACAAGACCACGGTTCCTGTCCTTCCCAGATTCAAGATGAAATCATCAGATCACACTGGAGCGCAGAAATGCTCCGAATAGCGGCGTATAGAACAAAAGACCAAGCTATTTTCTCCTAACCAAACCAATCGTATCATAGCCAAGCGTGACCTAACTCCAACTATCCGCCCTACGACTCCATTGCTGATATCCGCAGAGCGAAGCAGAATATACCAGAGCACAGTAGATCACAGAAATCCGCGGCGTTGCAGTATGAAGTACAATAGTAAAGATAACCTAACTCAACCTGACCTAACCCAAACCACCCAAATGTAGCCTAACTCAACATAATGAGCCGATATCGCTATTGCTGTCTTTCAGATGGCCAAGCTGACATATTGTAGCACATTAGAATGCAGGTATCCGCCAAAATGCAGTGTATAGCGCATTAGTCAAAGCCATCCTCTCCTAACCTAACCAATCGTTACATGCCCGAACGTAACATAACACAGCCTAACTTGCAGCGACCACTACCGCTTGACTCCACAGGGTCGAGCAAAGTATGGTAGAGCAGAGTAGAGCGCAGAAATCCTCCGAACAACAGTCTTTGACGAGAAAGTCAAAACTATCCAAACCGACACCAAACAAACGTAACCTAACCAAGCGTTGCCTAAC
>NW_016962372.1:17951-19030 GCF_001483705.2 Eufriesea mexicana
AACCGAACGTATTCTAGCAAAACCTAACGTGCTGCGACAACGTTTGCTGGCCTCCCGAGGGTCGAGCAGAGTTTAGTAGATCAACGTTGAGCGCAGAAATCCACCGCAGAGCAGTGTACAGCGCAAAAGTCGAAGCTGCCCTATCCTATCCTAACCAAACATAACATAAACGAACGCAACATATCTTAGACTAACGTGCCGAAAGCACTACTGCTAGCCTCTGCATAGCCAAGCAGAATATACTAGAGCGCAGTGGAGTGCAGAAATCCGCCGAATATCATTGTATAGCAAAAATGTCAAAGCCATTGTAGTCAAACAGAGCCTACCCTATACAAACCAAACGTGACCTAACACAACAGATTGTGCCACGCCCCCGTTACTGTCCTCCACAGTGATAAGCAGATGCTAGTATAGCAATTCAGAGCGCTGATGTCGCCCGAAAAGCGGTGTATACCACAAAAGTCAAAGCTATCGTAACCACACCAAACCTAACCTAGGCAAGCCAGGCGTAAGCTAACTCAACGTAACGTGCCGAGGCCAGAATTTCGGGCCTCCCCAGAGCCAGGCAAAACATATCATAGCACAGTGAAGCGCAGCGGACATCCGTGTAGCATTGCATAGCACAGGAGTCAAAGCTACCCGATCCTAACCTGACCTAACGTAACGCAACCAAAAGTAACCTAAACCGCCCTACCGTGCCGAGACCACTGTTGCTGCCCTCCCTGGAGGCAAACAGGACATATTAGAGCAATGTGGAGCGCAGAAGTCCACCGAGAAGCAGTTTATACCGCGAAAGTCAAAGCAATCCATACCAAACACAAACTAGCATAACGTAAGCGAACGTAGGATAACTCAACCTAACGTGCAGGGACCACTATCTCTGGCCACGCCAGAGTCCAGCGGGGTATATTAGAGCAATGTAGGGCGTATGTATCCGCCGAATCTCGTCGTATAGCGCAAAAGACAAGGCTGTCCCATTCTGTACTAACCAATCGTAGCAACGCCGAACGTAGGATAATGCAAACTTTCCTGTCACGATCACCATTGCTGGCATTGCCAGTGACGTGCAGAGTATAGTA
>NW_016962372.1:20843-22546 GCF_001483705.2 Eufriesea mexicana
CCTAACAAAGCGTAGAATAGCTAAACGTAACGAGAAGAGATCTCTATTGCTGGACTCCCCAGAGCCAAGCAGAACGTACTAGTGACAGTAGAGCGCAGAAAACCGCCAAATGGCACTGTGTAGCACAAAAGACAGAGATATCCTATCCCAAACTGTCCTATCGTATCCTAAGCGAACGTAGACTATCTAAGCCTAACGAGCCGTGACCACTATCGCTGGCTTCCCCATCCCCAAACAGAACATATTAGAGGAGCGTGGAGCGCAGAAGGCCACAGAGTGGCAATGTATAGCAGAAAAGTCAAAGATATCCCAACCTAACCCAGACTAACCTAACCTAACCAAACGTAATCAAACGGGAACCAACTTGCGGCGACCACAATTGCTTGCCTCCCCAGAGCGAAGTAGAATCTACTAGAGCACGGGAGGGCGCAGAAATCCATCGCACGGATGCGCAAAGCACAATAGTCTGAAATATGCCAACTCAACCTGGCATAATCTAACCAAGCCAAACGAAGCATAACTCAACCTAACACGCCGAGAGCCATATTCATAGCGTCCACGGCGACAAGCAGATTGTGATAGCGCTCAGAAGAGCACAGACGTCCGAATAATAGCAGTGTATAGCGCGAATGTCGGAAATATCGCAATATAACTCAAACAAACCTAACATAGTCAATCGCAACCAACCTCAACCAAACGCGCCGTGGCCACTATTTCTGGAATTCCCTGAGCAAAGCAGGAAGCATTAGATCACAATAGAGCGCAGAAATCCACCATATCGCTGTGTACTGGACATAACTATCCTATCCTAGCCTATCCAAACATAAGCCAGCCATGCGCAGCCTATCTGAACCTAACGTGCCGAGACCACTATTACTGGCTTCCCACAGTCGAGGAGTATGTAGTGGAGCAATGTAGTGCGTAGAAATCCACCGAATAGCAGTCTATAGCACAAAAGTGGATTCTATCCTGTAATAACATATCCAAGCGTAATATAAGCAAACGTAACCTAACTGAAGCTCAGGAGCCGAGACCGCTGTTGCTGGACTCCGTAGAGTCGAGCAGAACATAGTAGAGCAATGAAGACAGCAGAAATCCAACGAATAGCAGTGTATAACTGAAAAGCCGAAGTTATCCTATCCAGACCTAACGTAACGACAGCTAACCAAACGTAGCCTGAATCAACCTAACTCGCCGTGACCACTATTGCTGACCTCTACAAAGCCAAGCGGAACACTTTAGAGTACAGCAGAGCGCAGGAATCCATCGTATAGCAGTGCGTAGCGCAAAAGTCGAAACTATCATATCCCAACCTAACCGAACGTAACATAACCGAACGTGACATGAATCAGCCTAACGTGCTGAGATCAAAACTGCTGACCCCTCAGAGCAAAGCAGAATATACTAGAGCACAGTACAGCGCAGAAATCCGCCGCACAGCATTTTAGAGCACAAATGTCGGACCCATCATAACCAAACCTAACCTACCATATCCAAGCCAAATGTAACCTAACACAAACAAACGTGCCACGCCCGCTATTTGTGGCACGCACAAGGATGAGCATGGTATAGTAGAACAATGTAGATCGCATGAATCCACCGGGTGGCAGTGTATACCACAAAAGTCAATGGTATACTCTCCTAACATATCCAAACGTACCTGAGCCAAACATATCACGCCACGACCACTGTTGCAGGCCTAC
>NW_016962372.1:24976-32487 GCF_001483705.2 Eufriesea mexicana
TAGCGGTACGTAAAATATCCCAATCTAACGTGCTGAGACCGCTATTACTGGCCACAACAGAGCCAAGCAGAAAATATTAGAACACAGTAGAGCGCAGAAGCCCACCGAATAACAGTGAATAGCGCAAAAGTCGAAGTAGCCTATCCTAGCCTACCCAAACGTAACCTATCCAATCGTACCCAAGCACAACCCAACAGGACAAAACCACAAGTGCTGGCCTGTGCAGAGGCAAGCAGGGTGCACTGGATCACCAGCATTGCAGTGAATAGCACAAAAGCGTAAGGAAACCTACCCTAACCTGACAAAGCCTAACCTAACCGAACGTAAGCTAACTCAACCTAACGTATCGAGACCACTATTGCTGTAATCCCCAGAACCTAGCAGAATATAATAGGGCACAGCAGATCGCAGAAATCCACCGCATTGCTGTGCATAGCAGAGAAGTCAAAGATACGCATACATTACCTGACCTAACGTAACCTAACCAATCGTAGCCCAACTCAACATAACATGCGGGACTATTATTGTTGTCCCCCTAGAGCCATGCAGAACATGCATTGGCACACAAGAGCGCAGAAATCCACCGAATAGCATTGTATGGCACAAAAGTCAAAGGTACCCTGTCCCAATGTATACAATCATAACATAAACGAACGTAACACAACTAAACCTCGGGACTGCGACCATTATTGCCGGCCTCCCTATAGCCTTGGAGAACGTACTAGGGGATAGTAGAGCGCCAAAATCCAAAGAATCGCAGTGCATAGCACAACACTAGAAGCTATCCTAACCGAAATTAACCTCACCTAGCCAACCCAAACGTTGTGTAGATCAACATAGCGCGACCTGACCAATTTTGCATGCCTCCACAGTAGCAAGCAGAGCTTGATAGAGCACAGTAAAAGGCAGAAATCCACTGAATAGCAGTGTATAGCACAAGAGTCGCGGCTATCTTGCCCTAACCTAGCTAAACGTAAGATAAACGTGCGTAACATTTCTAAATCCAACGTTGCGTGAACACTATTGCTGGCCTCCCCTGCGCCAAGCAGAACGTGCTGCGGCTCAGCGGATCGCAGAAGTCCACCGCAATGTAGTGTATAGCCCAAAAGTCAAACATATCTTGATCTTAGCTCACCTAGCCTAACCTACACAAACGTTGTGTAACATAACATAAAGTTCCGATACGAATATTGAAGTCCTTCCCAGAACCAAGCAGACCGTGTTAGAGCATGCTAGGTAGCAGAAATCCACCGAACAGCAGTTTATAGCGCACAAGTCAGGGATATCATATTTTAACCTGACCAGACGTAAAACAAGCAAACGTGGCCAATCACAACCTAACGTGCCGAGACCAATACTGCTGGCCTCCCCAGAGCTAAGCAGAATATACCAGAACACATTAGAGCGCAGAGATCCAATGCATTGCAGTGTATTGCATAAAAGTCAAAGATATCCAAACCACACCCGACTTAACCTATCCCAAACATTCGTAGCCCAACTCAACATATCGTGCCGGGACAGCTATTTATGGTCTACGCAAAGCCAAGCAGAACATACTAGAGCACAGAATGGCGCCGAGGCCCGCCTAGTAGCAGTCTACAACACGAAAGCCAAAGCTACCCTATCCTAATTTAACCAAACTTATCATAACCAAACGTAGCCTACCACAGAGTAACGTGCCGCCACCACTATTTCTGGCGTCCACAAAGCCATGTAGAATATACTAGAGCACAGTAGAGCGCAGGAATTACCGGCATTGCAGTGCAAAGCACAAAAGAGGAAGATACCCTAACCTAACCTGACCTAACCTACCCCATCCAAAAGTAGTGTACCTCAATATAACGTGATGAGGCGTATATAGCAGGACTCCCCAGAACCAAGCAGAATATGTTAGGGCACAGTAGAAATCAGATGTTCAACGAACAGAAATGTATAGCAGAAGAGTGAAGGCAATCGCATCCTAACCTATGCAAACGCAACATTACCGAACGTAACGTAACTCATACTATCGTGCCGAGGACAATATTGTTGGCCTCCGCAGAGTCAAGCAGAATATACTAGAGCACAGTAGAGCGCATTAATCCGCCGCATTGCAGTCTACAGCGCAGAAGCCCAAGATGTCCTAACTTAAAATGACATAACCTAACCTTGCCAAACGTAGCTTTACACAACATAACTTGCCGCGACCTCTATTAGCGGCCTCCGTGGGGCCAATCAAAGCATATTAGGTCACATTAGAGCCGCAGAAATCCAACAAAAAGCAGCGTATAGCACAAAAGCCAAAGCTACCCTTTCCCGACCTAGCGAAACGTATCATAAGCACACGTAGCATAACTAAGACTAAAATGCCGAGACGACTACTGCCGGCCTCCGCAGTGCCAAGCAGAATATACTAGGGCACGATGGAGATAAGAAATCAACAACATTGCAGTTTATATCAGAGAAGTCAAGGATATCCTGACCAAACCTAACCTAACCTAACCTAACCAAACGTAACATAGCACAACCTAATGTGCCGCGACCACTATTGCAGGCGTCCACATGGAAACGCAGAATATGATAGATCACAGTAACGCACCGAAGTCCGTAAAATAGCAGTGTTGGGCGCAGAAGTCAAACCCACACTAACCTAAGCCAACCGAACCTAACGTTACCAAACGTAATCCAACTCAACCCGACCTTACGCGACCAGTATTACTGGCCACCCCAGAGCCAAGCAATGTATGATAGAGCGCAGAAATCCATAGAAACGCAGTGTATAGCAGAGCAGTCAAAGCTATCCAAGCATAACCCAAACCAACGTGACCTAACGATACGTAGAATTACTTAACGTGACTTGCGGCGCTATTGCTGGACAACCCAGGCCAAAGCAATATATGTACCTAAACATCCGAGACAACTATTGCTGTCCTCCCCAGAGACTAGTAGAAGATATTAGAGCGCAGTGGTGTGCAGAAATCTATCGAACGACAGTGTATAGCACAAAAGTCATGTCTACCCTGGCCTAACCTAACCAAACGTAACATAACTAAACGGAACCTAACCCGACCTAACGTGCCTAGACCACCATTGCTGACTTCCACGTAGCCAACTACAATATACTAGAACACAGTAGAGCGCAGAAACACGTCACAATGCATTGCGAGGCACATAAATCGAAGAAATCGTAACCTAACCTAACCAAACATACCTTAACTAAGCGTAACGTGCCGACACTACCATTGCTGGCACCACCAGAGCCAAGCTGAACATATTAGGGCACAGAAGAGTGCAGAAATCCGCCGAATAGCATTGTACAGCGCAAAAGTCAAAGCTACCGTTGCCTAAAATAACCAAAAGCAACGTAACTAGTGGTAACCCGACACATCATAACGTGCCCAGACCTCTATTACTGAGATCCACAAAGCAAAGCAGGACTTACTAGAGCACAGTAGAGCGCTGAAATACAACGAATGGCAGTGTGTAGCATATATGGCATAGCTACCCTCTCCTAACATATCCAACCATTACATACCCAAACGTAACCTAACTGAACCTAACCTGCAGCGACTACTATTGCGTGCCTCACCAGAGTCGGGCAGTGTGTTGTAGAGCACAGTAGGTCTCAGGAATCCACCGAATAACGGTCTATGCCGAGAAAGCCAATGCTATCCAAACCTAGCCTTAACAAGCATAACCTAACCGAACATAACTTAACTCAGCCTAATGTGCCGTGACCACTATTGCTGGCCTCCCCAGAGACAAGCAGATCATATTAGGGCACAGTAAAGCGCAGGAGTTCATGGAATAGCAGTATATAACACAAAAGTCAATGCTACGCTCTTCTACCCAAACCAGACGCAATATAACTAAACGAAGCCAAAATCGCACTATCGTGCCTGAACAATTATTACTGGCTTCCCCAGAGTAGAGCAGAGTGGAGAAGAGCAACATAGAACGCAGAAATTCGACGAGCAGTGGCGTACAGCACAAAAGATGCAGCGACCCTAAACTAACCTCTCCAAACGTAATACGGCCGAACGCAAGCCAAACGCAGACTAATTGAACCTAACGGGACGAGACCATTATTGCTGACATCCACAGTGCCAAGCAGAGCATACCAGAGCAAAGTAGAGCGCGGTATTCCTCCGAACAGCAGTGTACAGCACAAAAGTCAGAGCTAACCTAACCAAACGTATCAAAACCTAACATTACCGCACGTAACATGGCACAGCTTGACGTGCCACGTCGACTATTGCTGGATTCGCGGGAGCCAAGCATAGTGCAGCACAGCAATATAGAGAGCAGGAATCGACCGAATCGCAGCGTACAGCGAAAAAGGCAGAGACACCCTAACCAAACGTGTCCAAACCTAACGTAACCAAACGGAACATACCTCAACCTAACGCGCTGCGACCTCAGTTCCTGGCGCCCACAGAGACAAGCAGAGAGGCACAAGAGTCAAGACTATCCTAACATAACCTGACCTATACTAACCTAACCGAACGTGAGATAACTCCAGCTAACGTGTCTAGACCACTTTTGCCGGCATCGCCATCGCCAAGCAGAGCATATTAGAGGAGGGAAGCGCGAAGAAGTACGTAGACTGGCAGTATACATCATAAAAGTTAAAGATATCATTACCTAGCCTGCCATAAGCAAACCTAACCAAACGTAACCTAACTCATCGTACCCTGCCGAGAATACTATTGCTGGCCTCCACAGAGCCAAGCAGAGAATATTAGAGCAATGCAGTGCGCAGAAGTCCACAGAGCAGCAGTGTATAGAATAAAAGTGAAAGCTATCGTATCCTAACGTAACAAATGGTAACATAACCAAATGTAACCTAGCTCAACCTAACGTGCCGCGACAGCAATCGCTGGCCACCCCAGAGCAAAGTAGAACATACTAGGGCAGACTGGAGCGCGGGAGACCACCCTGTAGCTGTGTATAGCTCAAAAGTCGGTGGTGCCCTGACCAAACTTATCTTAACCTAACATAACCACTCGTATCTTGACACAACCTGGCGTGCAACGGCGACTACTGTGGGCCTCACGTGTGCGAAGCTGCTTATAGCAGAGCAATGTAGATCGCAGCAATCGAGCGGGCAGCAGTTTATAGCGCAAGAGCAAAGCCCCCCTAACCGAATCTAACCAAACCTAACTGCACCAAACGTAACATATCACAAACTAACGTGCAGAGACCACACTTGTTGCCTCCCCAGAGCCAAGGAGAATATGCTAGAGCAAGGTAGAGCGCAGAAAGCCAACAAATACCAGTGTAGAGCACAAATGACAAAGATACCCTATCATAACTTTTCATAACCGGACCTAACCGAACGTAGGATAACTGAGCCTAGCGAGCCAAGACCTCTACTGCATTCCTCCTAGAGCCAGGTAGAACATATTGGAGCACAGAGGGGTGCAGAATGCTATTGAACAGCGGTGTATAGCACTGAAGCCAATGCCATCATAACCAAACGTAAACAAGCCTTTCCTAACCGAACGTAACATAACAAAGCATACCGTGACGCGACCGATATTGCTGGCCTCGCCAGAGCCGAGCAGAGTACAGTAGAGCAATCAGGAGCGCAGGAATCCACCGAATAACAGCTTATGGCACAAAATACAAGGTTACCCTATCCTAACATAACCAACCTTATCATAACCTATCGTGGCATGTCTTAACCTTACGAGCTTAGACCACTATTGCTGACCACACCAGAGCCATGCAGAAAAAGCAAGAGCACAGTAGAGCGAGGAAATCCCCACATTGGAGCGTAAAGCACAAAAGTCGGAACAATTCCGGACAAACTTGTCGTATCCCAACATAACCACACGTAACCTGAGAAAAACTGACGTGCCATGACGACTATTGCTAGCCTCACGGGAGACAAGCAGTGTATAGCAGTGCAATATGGAGAGCAGGAATCGAACGAAAAGCAGCGTGTAGCACAAAAGGCAAAGGTAACCTAGCCAAACTTATCCAAACGTAACGTATCTCAGCCTACGGTGCCGAGACCACACTTTCAGGCATCCCTATATCCAAGCAGAATATACTACAGCAGATTAGAGAGCAGAAAGCCATCATATAGCGGTGTATATAACAAAAGTCAAAGATACCCAAACCAAACCTGACATAAGAGTACCTAACCAAACGTAGAATAAAGAAACCTAACCAGACGAGGCCTTTATTGCGGTCCGCCGCAGGGCCAAGTCGGATATGCTAGAACACACTGGGTCTCATAAATCTACCGAATAGCCGTGTATATCTCAAAATCCAAAGCCATCCTAACCAAACGTAGGCAAACCTATCGTGACCAAACGTAACCTAACACGGCATTTCCGGACACGACCGCTATTGCTGACCTCCCCAGAGCCGAGCAGAGTATAGTAGAGCAACTAATGGCGCAAAAATCCGCCGCATTAGACTGTAAAGCACAAAAGTCATGTCTGTCTTGACATAACCTGACATAACCTAACCTCACGGAACGCGAGATACCAGAAACCAACGTGACTAGACCAATGTTGCTGGTCTACACATAGCCAAGCAGAACATATTAGAGGAGAGTAGCGCGCTGAAGTCCATAGACCGGCGGTGTGGAGCACAAAAGTCAAAGATATTCCAACCTACACTGCCACACGTTGACCTAACCAAACGTGGCAGTACTCAACATAAGGTGCCGAGACTGCTATTGCTGGCCTCCCCAGAGCCGAACAGCGAATATTAGAGCAATGCAGTCCTCACAAATCCACAGAACAGCAGTGTAAGGCATAAAGGTCTAAGCTACCCTATTCTAATGTAACCAAGCGTAACATATCCAAACGTAATATAACCCAACCTAACGTGCCGAGACCAATGTTGCTGGACTGACCAGATCCAATCGGAACATATTATTGGAGAGGATAGTGCCGAAATCCTGAGAATCGCATGGTACAGCAGAAAAGTAAAAGCTGCACAAACCGGACCAGAACAAACATAACCCAACCAAACGTGACTTAACACATCCTGACGTGTCGCGACCGCTGTTGCTGGTATCCCCAGAGCACAGCAGAGTACAGTACAGCAATGCAGAGCGCAGAAATCCGCCGGATAGCAGTGTATGGCAGAACAGTCAATGATGACCAACCCTAACCAAAGCAAACGTGACATAACCGAACGCAACCATATTCGACCTAACGTGCCTTAACCACTATTGCTGGCCTCCCCGCCGCGAAGCATAGCATATTAAAGTAGAGTAGAGTGCAGAGGTCAAAAGTACGGAAATGTATTGCGGAAGAGACAAAGCTATCCTAACATAACCGAGAAAAGTCTAACCTAACCAAACGCAACGTAACTCAACGTAACGTGCTGAGAAAACTATTGCATGCATCCCAGAGCAAAGTAGAGCATATTGTACAACAGTAGAGCGCAGAAATCCATCGAGCAGCAGCGTACAACGCAAAAGTCAGATCTATCTTGTCCTAAACTAAGCAAGTGCAGCATAAACAAACGTAATCTAACTCAAACTAACGTGCCGAGACCAATATTGA
>NW_016962372.1:32792-35996 GCF_001483705.2 Eufriesea mexicana
CCGCATTGCAGTGTAAAGCACAAAAGTCAATGCCATTGTGACCAAACCGAAACTAACCTAACACAGACATGCGAAGCGTGCCTCAACCCATCGAGCCACGACCACTATTGGTGTCCTCACCAGAGTCCAGCAGAACTTACAAGATCATAGTACAGCGTAGAAATACACCGCATAGATGTGTATAGCGCAAAAGGCAAAGGTACCCCGACCAAACATTGCCCAACATAACCGAACCGGACGTAACATGAGCCAACCTAACGCGCCGCGACCAGTATTGCAGGCGTCCCCAGTGGTATGCAGTACATGAAAGAGTACAGTAGAGCGCAGAAGGCCACCATATGGCAGTGTATAGCACAAAAGTCGAAGATAACCTGACAAAACGTGTCCCAGCCTAACCTAGTCACACGTACACTCACTAAGCCTAATGAGCCGAGACCACTAATGCTGGCCTCCCGGGAGCCAGGCATAACATATTAGAGCATAACAGGTAGAAGAATCTCACCTAATAGGAGTGAATAGCGCAAAAGTTAAAGCCATCCTAACCAAACCTAACCGATCCTTGCCATACAAAACGTACTCTAACACAACCTATCGTGCACCACCGCTATTGCTGGCCGCCACAGAGTTGATCTCAGTATAGTAGAGCAATGTACAGCGCAGAAATCCACCGAACAGCAGCGCATACCTCAAGAGTCGAAGTCACCCTATCCTAACCTAACAAGACGCAACACAACTAAACGTAACATGGCACAACCTAACGTGCCACGAACACTATGGATGGACACCTGAGTGCCGAGCAGAGTATAGTAGAGCAATCTGGAGCGTAGAAATCCAGCGGACTGCAGTATATATCACAATCGTTGAAGCTATCCTAACCTAACCAAACCAAACTTGACATAGCCGAACGTAGCCTAAGCAAACGTAACGTGCACAGACCACTAATGCTCGCCTCCCCAGAGCCAAGCGGAACATATTAGAGCACCATAGAACGCAGTACCTCAACGAATGGCAGTGTATATCACAAAAGCAAAAGCAATCCTCACCAAACTCATCCAAACCTAACCCAACCAACCGTATAATAGCCAGTCGTAACGAGGCAACAAAACTATTCCTGTCCTCCACAGAGACGAGCAGAACATATTAGAGACCACTAGAGCGCAGAAATCCGCCGAATATCTGTGTATAGCGCAAAATTCAAAGCTATCCTCTCCTACCCTAGCCACACTTAACGTAACCAACCGTAACGTAACGCAGCTCAACGTGCCGAGACCACTATTACTGGCCACCGCAGATCCAAGCATAGCACATTAGAGCACAGTAGAGCGCAGAAATCCGCCGAATAGCAGTGTATAGCGCGGAAGTCAAAGCTATCCTAGCCGAATCTAAGCAAACATAACATAGCTAAACGTAAAATAACTGAACGTGACGTGCATATACCACTAATGCTGAAATCCCCAGGGCCATGCAGAAAGTACCAGAGCACAATAGTGCGCAGAAATTCGCCGCATTGCAGTGTAAAGCAGAAAAGCCAAAGATATCCAAACCTAACTCGTCCTAACCTAACCGAACCAAATATAGCATAACTAGACATAACTTGCCGAGACCACTATTCCTGGCCTTCCTAGAGCCAAGCAGAACATATTAGAGCACAGTAGATCACGGAGATCCACCGAGTAGCAGTGTACAGCACAAAATTCTAAGCCACCCAAACCATACCTGTCCTAACCTAACCTAACCAGACGTAATGTAACACAAACTAACGTGCCGCGAACACTATTGCAGGCGCACACAGAGACAAGCGGAATATGGTAGGGCACAGTAGAGTGCAGATGTCCACAGGATAGCAGTATTGAGCACAAGAGTCAAAGATGCCCTAACCTTACCAAACCTATCCTAACAAAACCGAACGCAGTGTAACTCACCCTGACGCGCTGCAGCCAGTATCGCTGGAGCCCACAGAGTCAATCGGAGCGTATTAGAGGAGAGTGCAGCACAGGAATCCATAGAATCGAAGTGTGTAGCACTAAAGTGATAGCTATCCATCCCTAATCCATGCCAACATAACCAAGCAGCACGGAGCCTAATACATCGGAACGTGCCGCAAGCATTATTCCTTGCCTGCCAGGTCCAAGCAGGGTATAGTAGAGCCCAGTCGAGCTCAGAAACGCTCAGAATAGCATTGCATAGCGCGGAACTCATAGACAACCTGACCTAGCTTTGTCAATCCTAACCCAACCGAACGTGACATAACACAACCTATCGTTCCGAGACCAATATTGCAGGCCTCCTCAGAACCAAGCTGTAAATGATAGTACGCAGTAGTGTGCAGAAATATGCGGACGGCAGGGTATTGCACAAAAGTCCATGCCACCCTATCCTAACCCCACTGAACGTAACATAGCCAAACGTTGCCTAACTCCACCTATCTTGCCATGACCACTACTGCTCGCATCTCCAGAGTCTGCTTGAGTGCAGTATAGCAATCCCGAAGGCGAAAATCCTCCGAATGTCTGTGTACAGCACAAAGGCAAAGAAATCCTAACCAAACCTTCCTAGCCTAATCCTACGAATCGTAACCTTCCTCAAACTAACGTACCGGGATTACAATTTCTGGCAACTCCAAAGCCAGGCAGATTATAATGCAGCACAGCAGAGCGCAGAAATCCACGGCATTGCAACGTATAGCACAGAAGCCATAGATATCATAACCCATTCTGTCCTAACTTAATCTAACCAAGTGTAGCATATCTCAACGTAACTTGCCGAGACCACTATTGCTGGCCATTCCATAGCCAAGCAGAGCATATTACAGCACCGTATATCGCAGAATTTCACCGAAGAACATTATATAGCACACAAGTCCATGCTACCTTCTCCTAATCTGACCAAACGTAACATAACCAAACGTGCCCTAATCCAACCAAACGTTTCTAGACCGCTACTGCTGTCCTCTCCATCGCCAAGAAGATCATATTAGAGGAGAGGAGAGCGCATGGGTCCACACAACGAGAGTGTATAGCAGAAAAGTCAAAGCAATCCTAACCTAACACAAACTAACCTAACCTGACCAAATACAACATATCTCAAACTCGCCCGCCCAGACCACTATTGCTGGCCTGCCCAGAGCCCACCAGAGTATATTAGAGCACAGCAGAGCGCAGAAATCCACCGAATAGCAGTGCATAACCCAAAAGCCAAAGCTAC
>NW_016962372.1:36250-36532 GCF_001483705.2 Eufriesea mexicana
ACCTAACCAAACGTAACATAGCTCAACCTAATGTGCCGCGACCACTATTGCAGGCGTCCCCATGGAAAAGCAGAATATGGTAGATCACAGTAAAGCACCGAAGTCCGTAAAATAGCAGTGACGGGCGCAGAAGTCAAACCCACACTAACCTGAGCCAAACGAACCTAACGTTACCAAACCTAATCCAACTCAACCCGACTTTACGCGACCAGTATTGCTGGCCTCCCCAGAGCCAAGCAATGTATGATAGAGCGCAGAAATCCATAGAAACGCAGTGTATAG
>NW_016962373.1:0-744 GCF_001483705.2 Eufriesea mexicana
GATTCTACTGGCGAGCTATAGCCATTGCAATGCTACAGAATCTGGCTGGAAAATACAATTTTACTGACATTTTCGACTGATATCGTCGTGAGCTGCAGTCCTTGCATAAATATGGATGAAAGATCCTATTGGCCAGCTATAGCCATTGCAATTCTATAGTAACTGGGTGGAGAATTCAATTTCATTGACATTTTCGACTAATATCGTGGTGAGCTAACTTTCTTGTATAAATAAGCAGGAAAGATACTATTGCCGTGCTACAACCACTACAATGCTATAGAATCGGCCTCGAAAATGCAACTATATTGACATTTTCGACTAATATCGTGGTGAGGTAACTTTCTTGCATAAATACGGCGGAAAGATTCTATTGGCCAGATATGACCATAACAATTCTATAGTATCTGGATGGAAAATTCAATTTTATTGACATTTTCGACAAATATCGTGCGAGCTAGCTTTCTTGCATAAATACGGAGGAGAGATTCTATAGGCCATCTGTGGCCATTGCAATTCTATAGTATCTGGATGGAAAATTCAGCTTTATAGACATTTTCGACTAATATCGTGGCGAGCTAGCTTTTTTGCATAAATAATGTCGAAAGAATCTATTGGAGTGCTATAGCCATTGCAATGCTGTATCATCTGTCTCCAAAACACAATTTTATCGACATTTTCGACTAATGTCGTGGTGGGCTAACTCTCTTGCATAAATAAGGAGGAAAGATTCTATTGACGCGCTAT
>NW_016962373.1:816-1176 GCF_001483705.2 Eufriesea mexicana
GCTAACCTCCATGCATAAATAAGGAGGAAAGATTCTATTGGCGTGCTATAGCCATTGCAATGCTGTAGAATATGGCCGGAATATTCAATCTTACTGACATTTTCGACCAATATCGTGGTGACCTAGCTTTCTTGCATATGTAACGAGCAAAGATTCTACTGGCCTGCTATAGCCATTGCAATGCTATAGAATGTGCCCCGAAAATTCCATTTTATTGACATCTCCGGCTAATATCGTGGTGAGGCAACTTTCTTGCATAAATAAGGAGCAAAGACTCTATTGGCGTGCTATAGCCACTGCAGTGCTATAGAATCTGCCTGGAATATTCAATGTTATTTACATTTTCGGCTAATATCGTGG
>NW_016962374.1:0-548 GCF_001483705.2 Eufriesea mexicana
GTTAGATATCTGCGCTCTGCATTGCTCTACTAGACTCTGCTTGTCTGTGGGGTGGCCAGGAATTGTGGTCGTGGCAAGTTTGGTTGTGTTAGGTTACCTTTGGCCTTACCGTGAAGGTTAAGTTTGGTCAGGATGGCTTTGAGTCTTGTGCTATGCACTGCTATACGGTAGTCTTCTGCGCTCCACTGTGCTCTAGTATATTCTGCTTGGCTATATGGAAGCCAGCAGTACTGCTCTCGGGAAGTTAGGCTGAGTTCGTTGCGTTTGGTTATGTCACGTTTGGTCAGGTAAGGATAAGGTTCCTTAGACCTTTATGCTATACACTGCTCCTCGGTGGACTTCTGAAGTGTACACGGCTCTACTATATTCTGCTCAGTCGGGATGCCAGCAATAGTGGTCGCGGGAATTTCGGTTGAGTATTTATACGTATGGCTTGTAGAGGTTTGGTCGTGTTTGCTTGGGATGGTTTTGACTTTTGTGCTCTCCGCTGCTGTGCTGTCGGTTCCAGCGTCCCACATTGGTCTGCTATACTCTGCTTGAATCTTGAC
>NW_016962375.1:0-549 GCF_001483705.2 Eufriesea mexicana
TGTTACGTTCGTCTAAAGTAGCATTGGCTTTCCCGCTGGAAACTGTTATTCGGCGTACTTCTGAGCTCCACTGTGCTCTATAGCGTTCTGCTTGGTCCTGGCGAGGCCAGCAATACTGGTCGCGGCACGTTAAGTTGTGAGAGGCTACGTTTGATTAGGTTATGCTTGTATGCGTCGGGTTCACATATCCTCGACTTTTCTGCTATATACAGAGATTCTATGGATTATTGAGCCCTACAGACAGTCCTCTACTACATTCTGTCCGTCTGCCCGGATCCCAGCAATAGTGGTTGCGGTACTTTATGTTTATTCGGGCTAAGTTTGTTTATGTTACGTTAGGATGGGTTAGGTCTGGATAGCTTTTGACTTCTCTGCTATTCACTGCGTTTCAATGGATTTCCGTGCTCTAATCTCCTGTAATATAATCTGCTCGGCGGTGTGGAGGCCAGTAATAGTGGTCGCGTCCCATTTGATTCAGTTAGGCAACGTTAGGTTGTATTAAGATTGGTTTGGTTGGGACATTATAGCATCGACTTTTGTGCTGTGCTC
>NW_016962376.1:0-942 GCF_001483705.2 Eufriesea mexicana
TCTATTGTACTCTGCTCGACAATGGGGTGGCCAGTAATGTTGTTCCCGTCACGTTAGGTATTGCTAGGCTACGTTTGTCTATGTTATGTTCGTTTGTGTTAGGTCAGGATAGATTAGACTTTCGTGGTATAAACTGTTATTCTCCGGACCCCTGCGCTCTGCAGTGCGCTGCTGTATTCTGCTTGTCCCTGGGGCGGCCAGAGATTGTGGTCGCGGATGTTACGTTGACTTATGTTACGTATTCTCATGCTACGTTTGGATAAGGTAGCCTTGGCTTCTGAGCTATATACTGCTTTTCCGTGGATTCTTGCTCTCTACTGTGCTCTAACATGTTTTGGCTGTCCCTGGCGAGGCCAGCAATATTGGCCTCGTCACGACATGTTGAGTTAGACTACGGCTGGGTAGGTTAGGTTTGGTCACGTTTGGTTATGGTATCCATCACTTCTGTGCTATGCTCAGCAATGCGGTGGATTCCAGCGACCCGCCATGCTCTAGTATATTCTGCTTTTCCCAGGGGAGGCTCGCAACAGTGGCCTCGTCGCGTTATGTTCATACATGCTACGTATGTTTAAATTACGTCTGGTTATATTAGGATAGGATAGACCTCCCTTTTGCGCTATACACTGCCATTCGGTGGATTGCTGCCATATAGTACGCCCCAATATGACATGCTTGGGTCTGCGGATGCCATCAATAGCGGTCGTGGCAGCTGATTTTGAGATAGACTACGTTCGGCTAGGTTTGGTTAAGTCATGTTAGGTTATGATGTCTTTGACTTTTGTGATATACTCTGCAATGCGGTGGATTTCTGCGCTCTACTGTGCTCTAGTGTATTCTGCTTGGATTTTTGGAGGCCAGCAGTGGTGTTGTCGTCACGACAGTTTCAGATACGTTGCGCTCGGTTATGTAACGTTTGGCAAGGTTAGGGTACGGTAGTCTTGG
>NW_016962377.1:0-342 GCF_001483705.2 Eufriesea mexicana
TGTCAGAAGAGGAGAGCTTTGACTTTTGCGCTATACATTGACTCTCGGTGGATTTCTGCGCTCTACTATGATCTCATATTCTCTGCTAGGCTCTGGGGATGCCAGCGATAGTGGTCTCGACACGTTACGCTTCGATTTGCTGGGACTGGTTAGGTCATGCTAGTCTGAGTTGGGTTTGGATTGCTTCGACTTTCGCGTTGTAATTTGTTATTCGGTGGTATTCTGCTCTCCACTTTGTCCAACTATACTCTGCTCGGATCTGGCGAGGCCAGCAATAGCGGTCGCGGCACGTTATTTTGGGATATGCTACGTTTGGCTGTGTTTCCATTTGCTATGTTAGGA
>NW_016962378.1:0-516 GCF_001483705.2 Eufriesea mexicana
GAGCAAACTTTCTTGCATAAATGAGGAGGAACGATTCTATTGGCGTACCATAGCCATGACAATGCTCTAGTATCTACCTGGAAATTTCAATTTTATTGACATTTTCGTCTAATATCGTGGTGAGCTAGCTGTCTTGCATAAATAAGTAGGAATGATTCCATTGGCGTGCTATAACCACTGCAATGTATTTGAATCTGGCAGGAAAAAACAATTTTACTGACATTTTCGGCTAATATAGTGGTGAACTGACTTCCTTGAATAAATGAGGAGGATAGAATCTATTGGCGCGCTATAGCCATAGCAGTGTTTTAGAATCTGGCCGGAATATTCAATTTCATTGACATTTTCCACTAATATCGTGGTGAGCTAACTTTCGTGCATAAATAAGTATGAAAGATTACGAAAGATTCTACTGACGTGCTGTAGCCATTGCATTGCTACAGGATATGGCTTGAAAATTCAATTTTATTGATATTTTCGACTTGTATAGTTGTGAGCTAGCTTTCTTGCTTTGAT
>NW_016962379.1:0-1330 GCF_001483705.2 Eufriesea mexicana
GATCTCCGTGATGTACACTGCTATGCAGAGGAATTCTGCCTTCGACTCTCTTCTGCTGTATTCCACTTGGCCAAGTGTAGGTCAGCAATAGTTGTCGCGGCACGTTATGCTGGGTTAGGTTACGTTTGGCTGGTTTACATTACCTTGGTTTACGTTCTGATAGCTACCACCATTGTTCTATATACTGCGATACTATGGACTTCTGCGCTTCACGGTCCACTAATGTTTTCTGATCGACTCTGAGAAGGCCAGCAATAGCGGTCGCGGTACGTTAAGGTTTGTTATGTTACGTTTAGTTACGCTAACATTGGATATATAAGGACAGTATAGGTTCGACTTTTGTGGTACACACCTCTATTCGGTGGATTTCTGGCCTCTAGTGCTCTCTGTTATGTTCTTCTTGTCTAAGGGAGGCCAGCGGTAGTGGTCTCTGCACCATATGTTCAGTTCTGCAACGATAGGTTAGGTTAGGTTATCTTTGACTTTTGTGCTATAAACTGATATTCGGAGGATTTCCTAAGTCTACATTGCTCTATTATCCTCTGCTCAACTTTGGGGTGGCAAGCAGTAGTGGTCGTAACACGTTAGATTGCGATATGTTACGTATGGTTGGGTTAGGTCAGGTCATGTTTGGTTGCGATAGCCTAGGCTTTCATGCTATACGCTATTAGTCGGTGGATTTCTGTGACCTACTCTGCTCCACTACGTTCTGCTTGGCTCTGGGGATGCCAGAAGCAGTGGCCGCGGCACGTTGCTTTGTGAAATGGTACGTTGGGTTAGTTTGGGATATGCCAGGTTAAGTTAGGGTATCTACGGCTTCTGTGCTATACACTGCAATGAGGTGAACTTCTGCGCTCTATCGTGCTCTAATATGTTCTTCTTGGCTTTGCGGAGGCCAGCAGTAGTCGTCTCGGCACGTTAGTGTTGGTTTGGCTGCGCTTGCTAACCTTACGTTTGGTTAGGTTAGGACAGAGTAGCTTAGACACTTGTGCCATACGCTGCTACACGGTGGATTTCTGTTGCATACTGCGCTCTGCTACATTCTGCTTGTTCCTGTGGAGGCCATGAACGGTGGTCCCGCCATGCTAGGTTGAGCTAGGCTGCGTTTCGTTATGTTATGTGTGGCTAGCTTAGGAAAAGCTACTTTGACTCTTGTGCTATACACTGCCTTTCGGTGGATTTCTGCATTCTACTATGCTCTAATATATCCTGATTGGCTCTGGGGAACCCAGCAATATTGGTCTCGTCGCGTTATGTTGTGTTACACTACGTTTGGGTAGGTTAGTTTGGGGCAGGTTAGGTTAGTGTATATTTCACTTTTGTGCTATGC
>NW_016962380.1:0-524 GCF_001483705.2 Eufriesea mexicana
ATCCACCGTACAGTAGTGCATATCGAAAATGTCAAAGCTAACCTGTCCTAACCTAGCCAAACGTAACATAGCCGAACGTAGCCTAGCTCAACCTACCGTGCCAAGTGCAATATTGCTTGCCTCTCCAGAGCCAAGCAGAACATGCTAGAGCAAAGTAGAAGGCAGTATTCAACAGCTATGCAGTTTAAAGTGCAATAATCGAAGATATCCTAACCTAACCGAACTAAACATAACAAAACCGAACGTAACATAATTCATCCTACTGTGCCTAGACAACTATTGCTGGCCTCCCCAGTGTAAAGCAGGCCATATTAGAGGAGAGTAGATAGCCGAAGTCCGAAGGATGGCAGTGTGTAACACAAAAGTCAACGTTATCCTAGCCTAACCCAAACGAACCTATCCTAGACAATAGTAACCAAACACAACATAATCCGCCGCGTCCACTATTTCTGGCCTCCCCTGAGCAAAGAAGGGAATACTAGGTCACAGTAGAGAGCAGAAATCCACCCGATAGCAGTATATCG
>NW_016962381.1:0-881 GCF_001483705.2 Eufriesea mexicana
ATGCTGTAGAATATGGCCGGAATATTCAATGTTATTGACATTTTCGGCTAATATCGCGGTGAGGTAACTTTATTGTCTAAATAAGGAGGAAAGATATTATTTGCCAGCTAGAGCCATTGCAATGCTATAGAATCTGAATGGAGAATTTAATTTTATTGACATTTTCGTCTAATATCGTGGTGAGCTGACATCCATGCACAAATAAGGAGGAAAGATATTATTTGCCAGCTAGAGCCATTGCAATGCTATAGAATCTGAATGGAGAATTTAATTTTATTGACATTTTCGTCTAATATCGTGGTGAGCTGACATCCATGCACAAATAAGGAGGAAAGATATTATTTGCCAGCTAGAGCCATTGCAATGCTGTAGAAACTGCCTCGAAAATGCAACTTTTTTGACATTTTCGAAGAATATCGTGGTGAGGTAACTTTCTTGTATAAATGCGGAGGAAAGATTCTATTGGCCAGCTGTAGCCATTGCAATTCTATAATATCTGGATGGAAAATACAGTTTTATTGAAATTTTCGACCTATATTATGGTGAGCTGTCATCCCTGCATAAATAAGGAGGAAAGATTCTACTGGCGAGCTATAGCCAGTGCAATGCTACAGAGTCTGGCTGGAAAATGCAATTTTATTGATATTTTCGACTAATATTGTGGTGAGGTAACTTTCTTGCATAAATGCGGAGGAAAGATACAAGTGGCTAGCTATGGCCACTGCAATTCTATAGTGTCTGGATGGAATATTCAGTTTTATTGACATTTCCGACTAATATCGTGATAAGCTGACATCCCAGCATAAATAAGGAGGAAGGATTCTACTGGCGAGCTGTAGCCATTGCAATGCTACTGAATCTGGCTGGAAAATGTAATTTTA
>NW_016962382.1:0-1562 GCF_001483705.2 Eufriesea mexicana
TGCAATGGCTAAGGCGCTCCAATAGAAGCTTTCCTCCTTATTTATGCACGAAAGTTAGCTCACTACGATATGAAACGAAAATGTCAATAAAATTGAATTTTCCAGCCAGATTCTATGACATTGCAATGGCTATAGCACGCCAATGGAATCTTTCCTCCTTCTTTATGCAAGACAGCAGGCTCACCACGAAATTAGTCGAAAATGTGAATAAAACTGTGCTCCCCAACCTCACTCTATAGCATTGCAATGGCTGTTGTACGTCAATAGCATCTGTCCGCCTTATTTATGCAAGAAACATTCCTCACAACGACATTAGTCGAAAATGTCAATAAATCTGAATTTTCCTGCCAGGTCCTGTAGCAATGCAATGGCTACAGCACGTCGATAGATTTTTTCCCCCTTATTTATACACGAAAGTTAGCTCACCCCGAAATTAGTAAAAAATGTCAATAAAATTGAACATTCCAACCAGATTCTATAGCATTGAAATGGCTATAGCACGACAATGGAGTCCTTCATCCTTATTTATGCAAGACAGCTAGCTCACGACGATACTAGTCGAAAATGTGAATAAAATTGCATTCCCCAGCCTGACTCTATAGCAGTGCAATGGCTGTAGCATGCCAATAGTATCTGTCCACCTTATTTATGCAAGAAATATACCGCACCCCAATATCAGTCGAAAATGTCAATAAATCTGAATTTTCCAGCCAGATTCTAAGACATTGCAATGGCTGTAGCACGCCAATGGAATCTTTCCTCCTTATTTATGAAAGACAGTCAGCTCACCACGATAGGAATCGAAAATGTCAATAAAATTGAATTTTCCAGCCAGATTCTATAGCATTGAAATGGCTATAGCACGCCAATGGAGTCCTTCATCCTTATTTATGAAAGACAGCTAGCTCACTACGATACTAGTCGAAAATGTCAATAAAATTGTATTCCCCAGCCTGACTCTATAGCAGTGCTATGGCTGTAGCACGCCAATAGTATCTGTCCACCTTATTAATGCAAGAAAGTTACCTCAGCACGACATTAGTCGAAAATGTCATTAAATCTGAATTTTCCAGCCATTTCCTGTAGCAATGCAATGGATACAGCAAGTAAATCGAATCTTTCGTCATTAGTTATGCACGAAAGATAGCTCACCACGATATTAGTAGAAAATGTCAATGAAAATGAATATTCCAGCCAGATTCTAAAGCATTGGAATGGATATAGCACGCCAATAGAATCTTTCCTCCTTTATTTATGAAAGGAAGTCAGCTCACCACGATATTAGTCGTAAAGGTCAATTAAATTGGATATTTATGAAAGGAAGTCAGCTCACCACGATATTAGTCGTAAAGGTCAATTAAATTGGTTATTCCAGCCAGATTCTAAAGCATTGCAATGGCTGTAGCACGCCAATGGAATCTTTCCTCCTTATTTATGAAAGACTGTTAGCTCATCACGATAGGAGTCGAAAATGTCAATAAAATTGAATTTTCCAGCCGGATTCTATAATATTTCAATGGCTGTAGCACGACGATTGAATCTTTCCTCCTAAATATGGAAGA
>NW_016962383.1:0-1460 GCF_001483705.2 Eufriesea mexicana
GCACATTACGTTAAGTTATGTTACGATTGTTTCTATTACGTTTGGATAGGTTAGGATAGGATTCCTTCGACTTTTGTGATGTTCGCTGCAATTCACTGGATATCTATGCTCTACATTGCTCTACTCTACGCAGCTTGACTCAGGGGAGGCCAGAAATAGGGGCCACTGCACGCTAGGTAGGTCTAGGTTACGTTCGGTTATGTTAGGCTTGTTTGGGTTAGGATAGAACTTCTTTGACTTTTGAACTGCACACTGAAATGCGGTGGATTTCTTTGCTCTACTGTGCTCTAGTTTTTTCCGCTTAGCTCTCGGGAGGACAGAAATAATGGTCTCGCCAAGTTTGTTTGAGATATGCGACGTTTGGCAATGTTACGTTAGCTATGGTTGGGTTTGGGTAGCTTCATCATTTCTGCTATGCACTGCGATTCTATGGACATCTGCGCTCTACAAGCCTCCATTATGCTACGCTAGGCTATTTGGAGGTCAGCTATACTGGCCGCGGCATGTTAGATTGGGTTACATTTCGTTTCGTCGGGTTAGGTTTCTTTGGTTTAGTCTGGACAGCATTGACTTTTGTGCTCAACCCTATTCTATGGACCTCTGCGTCCTACTGTGCTCCACCATATTCTGTTTGTCTCTCCGGACGTCAGCAACAGTGGCCGCGGCTCCTTAGCTTTTTTCATGTTACGCTTGCTTAGGTTACGTTAGGTTTCATTTGGTCAGAATGTCTTTGACTTTTGTCCCGTACACTGCTATTCGTTGTATTCCTATTCTCCACATTGCTCTAATATACTTTGCTCGGCCCTGGGGTGGCCATTAATAATTGCCTCGTACGTTAGGTTGTGTTGGACTACGTTTGGCTAGGCCACGAATGCTTGCGTTATGTTCGGATAGCTTTAACTTCTCTGCCATGCACTGCGATTACATTGATTTCTGCGCTCTACTCTCCTCTAATATAATCCGCTTGGCTCAGGGGTGGCCAGAAATAGTTTTCTAGGCACGTTAGTTTGGGTTAGGATGCGTTCGGTTATGATATGTTTGTATAGGTTAAGCTAGGGTTGCTATGATTTTTGCGCTATACACTACTACTCGGTGGATTTCTGCGCACAACTGCGCTTTAACATTTTCTGCTTGGCTCTGTGGAGGCCAGCAATAGAGGTATCGGCTCGTTAAGTTTAGCTGTTCTATGTTTGGTTAGGTGCAGTTATGTCAAGTTAGGTTAGGATATCCTTGACTTTTGTGCCATATACTGCTATATGGTGGCTTTTTGCGCTCTACTGTGCTCTAGTGTATTCAGCTTGGCTCTGGGGACGCATGTAATGGTGGCCTCGGCTCGTTAGTTTAAGTTACGCTACGTTCGGTTGTGCTACGATCGGAGAGGGTAGGACGGGGTAGCGTAGACTTTTGTGCCATACACTGCTCTTCGGAGAATTTCTGCGCTCTGCGTTGCGCCACTATTG
>NW_016962384.1:0-268 GCF_001483705.2 Eufriesea mexicana
TTATATATGCAAAAAAGATAGCTCACCACGATATTAGACGAAAATGTCTATAAAATTGAATTTACCATCGAGATTCTATAGGATTGCAATGGCAATAGCACGTCAATAGATCCTTTCCTCCTTATTTATGGAAGGAAGTTAGCTCACCACGATATTAGTCGAAACGGTCAATAGTACTGAACTTTCCTGACAGATTCTACAGCAGTGCAAATGCTATAGCACGCCAATAGAATATTTCCTCCTTATTTATGCGAGAAAGTTAACTCTC
>NW_016962385.1:0-335 GCF_001483705.2 Eufriesea mexicana
CTAACGCCTTCGACCAATTGCAAGCACAGCCATCTGCTTGCCAGAGAATAGTTCTATTCAAAACCTATGACCTGTTATAGCTTGGTGAATCGATCGCCTGACGCCTTCAATACAATTGCAAGTACAGCCATCTGCGTGCCAGAGAATAGGTCTATTCAAAATCTATAACCTGCTATAGCTTGGTGAATGGATCGCTTAACGCCTTCAATCCAATGGCAAGTGCAGCCATCTACTTCCCAAAGACTAGGGCTATTCAAGATCTATAATCTGGTATAGCTTGGTGAATACATCGCCTAACGCCTTCAATCCAATGGCAAGTACAGCCATCTGCTTGC
>NW_016962385.1:538-776 GCF_001483705.2 Eufriesea mexicana
AAATCTATAATCTGTTATAGCTTGGTGAATAGATCGCCCAACGCCTTCAACCCAATGACAAGTACAGCCATATACTTGCCAGAAAATAGGTCTGTTCAAAATCTATAACCTATAATAGCTTGGTGAATAGATCGCCTATCGCCTTCAATACAATGGCCAGTACAGCCATATACTAGCCAGACAATAGGTCTATTCAAAGTCTATAATCTGTAATAGCTTGGTTAATAGGTAGCCTAGT
>NW_016962386.1:0-500 GCF_001483705.2 Eufriesea mexicana
ATGATTTCTGTACTCAATGCTGTTTAGTCTATTGTTATTATCTCCAACTACAACGGATCTGTCCTTTGGCTTTCTAGAATTACCATAGAATATGAATCACCAATGAACAGGTTAATCCAACGGCTACTGCACTCTGTTGGTGATTGTACAAGATACCGTACCGTGAAGTATAAATATCTTTGGCCATAACTAATGTATACATTCAATATTTTAGGACTACAGTGGAATTTAAATCATCACTGAACAGATTAATACAACGGCTGCAGCACTGTGGTGATGGCAGAAATTAGTACTTTGTTTGTCAGTTGCTGATACCTCGAGCGGTAATAGGTCAGCTGTTTGTCATTCTAGCATCAATATGGAATGCAAGTCATCACTGCGCATGTTTATACAGCTGCCCCAGTGCCCAGGGATGTACTATGGGACACAGTGTCAAATATAAATATCACTAGACACAACCGTGCGATACATTTACTACCCTATAATTGATTTGGTACTTA
>NW_016962387.1:0-606 GCF_001483705.2 Eufriesea mexicana
AAATAGAAGTACATAGCTCAAAAGCCAAAGATACCCCGTCCTAATCTATCCAGATGTAATGTATTCAAACGTATCCTGCTTTAACCTAACGTGCCGTGATCACTATTGCTGAAAACAGCTGAATCAAGCAGAATATACTAGGGCACACTATAGCGCAGAAAGCCACAATATAGCAGCGGATAGCACTAAAGTCAGACATATAGTAACCCAACGTGACCTATCCTAACCTACTGCAACGTAGACCAACTAAACTTAACAAGTCGAGACCACTGTTACTGGCGTCCACATAGACAAATAAAATGTGATAGCTCAAAGAAGAGCGCAGGGGTCCATACGATAGCAGTGTGTGGCACAAAGGTCAAAGCCATCCTAACCCAACACTACGTAAGCTATCCCAGACGAACGTAACCTAAGCTTCCTAACGTGCGGCGAACAATGCTGCTGGCCACCCAAGGGTCGAGCAGAGTATAGTAGGGCAATGTAGAACGCAAGTATCCAACGAAATTCAGTCTATAGCACAGAAGTCAAAGCTTCCCAGTTCACACCTGGCCAAGCGTAACACAACCAAGCGCAACCTATCTGACTTTCGTGGCGAGACCAATACTG
>NW_016962388.1:0-833 GCF_001483705.2 Eufriesea mexicana
TTCACGGAACAACAGTGTATAACACGAAAGTCGAAGCTATACAAACCTAACCCAAACCAAAGTAGCCCAACCTAACGTAGCATAACTCAATCTAACGTGCCGAGTCCACAATTGCAGGCATGCCCAGAGGCAGGCAGAGCATATTAGCGCACAGTAGAACGCAGATATCCATAGAATAGCAGTGTATAACACAAAAGCCTATGCAAAGATTTCCTAACCTAACAGAACGTAACACAACGCAACCGAACCTTCCGCGAACACTACTGCTGTAGTCCCCAGTCGTAGGCACAATATGGTGGAGCACAATAAAGCGCAGAAGTCCATAGAAGGTCAGTGTTGAGCACATATGTCAAAGCTATCCTAACTTAACCCAACCAAACCTAACCGAAACGAACGTAACCAAACAAAACATAAAGTGCCGCGAACACAATTACTTGCTCCCACAGAGCCCAGCATAATATACTAGAATACAGTAGAGCGCTATCATCCACCGCATTGCATTGTACATTACAAAAGTTGAAGATATCCTAACCCAACCTGACCCAAACTATCCTAATCGAACGTAGCCTAACTCAGCGTAATGTACCGAGGCTGGTATTACTAGCCTCCACAGAGGCATGCAGATCTTATTGGAGCTATGTAGAGCGCAGAAATCAACCGAATGGCGGTGCGGGGCACAAAAGTAAAAGCTGACCTCTCCTATCCTAACCCAACATAGCCTAACCAAAGGTAACATAACGCAAGCCTTCGTGCCAAGGCCTCTATAGCTGACTTCCACAGATTAAACCAGAATGTACTAGAGCACAGTAGATAACAGAAATCCGCCGCATTGC
>NW_016962389.1:0-458 GCF_001483705.2 Eufriesea mexicana
ACTAGGTACTGTGCTTTCAATTGTAAGTATCTCAAATGCAAGTGGATCTCTGTTTTGTCAACCTAGATATGTATAGTATTTAAATCATCATTGAGCTGACTTGTCCAGCGACCACAGTGATATATCTGTGTACGTAATGAGTACCATAGTGTCAGTTGGAAATATCTATGGACAAATGCGTAGTATACACTGACAAACCTAGAATAGCTGTGCAATTTAGATCATCACTGACAAACTAAAACAGCGGCTACAGTAATGTGATAATGGCTGTATTCTGACCTGTGTTGTCAATTGCTAATTTCTCGAAGGATAACTCATATATACTATGTAATTCCAGAACTTCTATAAAATCAAAATCGTCATGGTACAGATTAATCCAACGGCTACACTGCTCAGCTTCTGAATGTACAAAGTACCATACTGTCAATTGGAAATAAGGCTAGCCACAACGATACTAT
>NW_016962390.1:0-1380 GCF_001483705.2 Eufriesea mexicana
TAGTAGCGTATCGTAATCAAGCCGAACGTGATATACCCAAGCATAGTCTAGCTCAACGTAACATGACAAGGCCACTATTTATGGCCTCCACAGAGACAAGCAGAATGTACTTGAGCACAGTAGTTCGCAGAAATCAACCGCATTGCGGAGAATAGCACAAAAGTCGAAGATATCCCAGGCAAACTTAACCTAACACATCCTAACCAAAGATACCCTAACTCAACCTACGGTGCCACATCTATTGCTCGCCTCCCCAGATTCGAGTAGAGTATAGTAGAGCAATGTAGTGCGCGGGCATCCTCCGAATGGCAACGTATGGAGCAGCACTCTGAACTATTCTATCCTAACCTAACCAAACGTGAAGAACTCAACCTAATGTGCCGGGACAACTATTGCTCGCCACCACGGGCCAAAGCGGAATATGCTAGAGCGCAGTAGGGCGCAGGAATCCACCGTACTGCAATGTACAACACATAGTAGGGCGCAGGAATCCACCGTACTGCAATGTACAACACAAAAGACAAACACATTGTGACACAACCTGTCCTTACCTAACCAACCAAACGTAGTGTAGCTGAATATACCGTGACGAGGCCGATATTGCTGGCCTCCTCGCAGCCACGCAGCTCATATGGAGCACATTAGAGCGTTGAAATCCACCGAATAGCAGTGTATAGCGCAAAAGTCGAAGCAGTCGTTCCCTAATATATACAAACATAATATAGCGAAGCGTAGCATATTTAAATGTATCAAACAGCGAAAACTATTGCTGGCTTCCCCAGATCCGAGCAGAACATATCAGCGGAAAGTAGAACGCAGAAATCCATAGGATCGCAGCGTATAGCACAAAAGCCATAATTATTCGAACCTAACTCGTGTTAAACATAATGTACCCAAACGTAGCATAACTGAAGGTAACGTGCCGCGACCCCTATTGCTGACGTCCCCAGGGCCAAGCAGAGCATATTAGAGTACATTATAGCGCAGAAATCCACCGCATAGCATTTAATAGCACAAAAGTCTATGCTATCCTGTCCTTACTTCACCAAACGTAACTTAGCCAAACGTAGCATATCTGCACCTAACATGCCGATACCACTAATGCTGGCCTTCTCAGAGCAACGCAGAATGTACTACAGCACGACAGGGCGCAGAAATTCACCTCGTTGCAGTGCATAGCACAAAAGTCAAGCGTATCATGACCTGACCTGGCCAAACCTAACCTATCCGAAGGTAGTGTAACTCAACATAACGTGGTGTGTCGAATACTGCCGGTCTCCCCAGGGCCAAGCAGAACATATTAGAGCACAGTAGAAGGTACAAATCCACCGCGCTGCAGAGAATGGCACAAAATCCGTAGATATCGTAACCTAACCAGAC
>NW_016962391.1:0-462 GCF_001483705.2 Eufriesea mexicana
CTCTAGCGAGCAGTAGGGCGTAGAAGCCGTCTGCTTTGCAGTGAACAGCACAAGACTCAAAGATATCCTGTCCATACATAGTATAACCCCCCCAACCGAACGCAATATAGCTGAACCAGGCGTGCCACGACCACTACTGCTGGCGACCCCAGAGGCAGGCGAGGTGTGGTAGAGCACGGTAGAGCACAGAAGTCTATAGTATTTCTGTGTTGAGCACAAAAGTCAAAGCTATCCTGACCTAGAACAGCTTAACCTATCATAGCCGAAAGTAATCTGACTCAGCGTAACGTGCCGCGACCGGAATTGCTGGCTTCCAAAGAGCCAAGCAGAGGATAATAGAGGAGGATAGAGCGCATAAAACGATAGAATTGCAGTGTATAGCAGAAAAGTCGAAGCGATACAAACGCAAACATAGCTAACATAACATACCCAAACGCAGCATATCTCAACCTTACATGGCGA
>NW_016962392.1:0-250 GCF_001483705.2 Eufriesea mexicana
AATCTTTCCTCCTTACATACGGAAGAAGGTTAGGTCACCACGATATTAGTCGAAAATGACAATGAAATGGAATTTTCAATCTAGAAACTTTAGAACTGCAATGGCTATAGATGGCCAAAATAATCTTTCCTCCGTATTTATGCATGAAAGTTACCTCACCAAGATAGTAGTCGAAAATGTCAATAAAGCAGCATTTTCCAGCCAGATTCTGTAGCACTGCATGGGCTATAGCTCGCCAGTAGAATCTTTC
>NW_016962393.1:0-1227 GCF_001483705.2 Eufriesea mexicana
CCAACATAACCAAGCAACACGAGGCCTAACGCATCATAACGTGCCGCAAACATTATTTGTCGGCTCCCAGGTCCTAGCAGAAGATTGTAGTGTAACCAAACGTAGTGTAACTCGACATATCGCGACGAGACCAGTATTGCAGGTCTCCGCAGACCGAAGCAGAGAAAATTTGATCTCGTTAGAGCGAAGAAAGCCACCGAGAAGCAGTGAATAGCACCAAATTCGAGGTAGGCTATACTAGCCAAACGTAACATATCCCAACGTGGCCGAACACAACCCAATATGACAGGGCAACTATTGGTAGCCTCCACAGAGAGAAGCAGAATGTACTACAGCACAGCTGAGCGCAAACATCCACCGCATTGCCGTGTAAAGCACGGAAGCCGTAGAAACTCTAACCTAACCAGACCTATCCTAACCAAACCAGACGTACCATAGCTCAATATGACGTGCCGCGAACACTGCTCCTGCCCTCCCCAAATCCAATCTGAATGCATTAGAGCACGGCAGATCGCAGAAAAACAGCTAAAAGCAGGGTGTACCACAAAAGTCAATGCCACCCTAACGAAACTTAAATTAGCCAAATATAACCAAACATAACCTAACTCAACCTAACGTGCCACGATCATTGCACGCCTCCCCAAAGTCGAGCAGAGCGTAGAAGAGCGATGCAGAGAGCGTAAATACACCGAATAGCAGTGTATAGCACAAAAGTCGAAGATATCCAGACCTAACCTGACATAAACTAACCGAACGAAGCATAGATCAACACATCGTGCCGCCACCGCTGCTGCTGGCATCCCCAGAGCCAAGCAGATTACAGTAGAGCACATTATATAATAGAAATCGACAGAAAAGCAGTGTGTAGCACAAAGGTCAAAGCTATCCTGGCCACACATACCCCAACTGAACCTAGCCAAACATAACCTAACGCAACCTAACGTGCCACGACGTTAATTTCTCGCCTGCCAGAGACGAGCATTGTATAGTAGAGCAATGTAGAGCGTATAAATCCACCGAAAAGCAGTGTACGGCACAAAAGTCAAAGAAGTCCAAACAGAGCCTTCCTAACCTGTCCCATCGCAACGTAATATAACACAACCTAGCGTGCAGAGACCACTACTACTGGCCCCACGAGAGACAAGCAGAACATATTTGAGCACCGTAGAACGCTGAAGTCCATCGAATGGCAGTGTATCGCAGAGAAGTCTAAGCTACTCTGTCTTA
>NW_016962394.1:0-247 GCF_001483705.2 Eufriesea mexicana
TCTTTCCTCCTTATTTATGCAAGGAAGATAACTCACCACGTTATTAGTAGATAATGTCAATAAAATTGAATTTCCCTTCCAAATTCTATAGCTTTGCAATGACTAGAGCACGCCAACTGAATGTTTCCTCCTTACTTATGCAAGGAAGTAAGCTCACCACGATATTAGTCGAAAATGTCTGCAAAATTGTCTTTTCCTGTCACATTCTATACCATTGCAATGGCTATAGCACTCAAAAAGCATCTGT
>NW_016962395.1:0-768 GCF_001483705.2 Eufriesea mexicana
CTAACTTTCTTGCATATATAAGGTGGAAATATTCAATTCATATGCTATGGCCGTCGCAATGCTATAGAATCTGGCTGGAAAGCTCAATTTTGTGTATATTTTCGACTAATATCGTGGTGAGCTTACTTCCTTGCGTAAGTAAGGAGGAAAGATGCTTTTTGAGCGCTATAGCCATTACATTGCAATTATATAGTTTGTGGCTGGAAAATACAATTTTGTTGACATTTTCGACTAATATCGTGGTGAGCTAATTTTATTACATAAATAAGGAGAAAAGATTCTATTGGCGTGCTATTACCATTGCAACGCCATAGTATCTTCCTGGAAAATTCAATTTTATTGACATTTTCGACCAATGTCATCGTGAGCTGTCTTTATTGCATAAATAAGGGGGTAGATTCTAGTGGCGTGCTATAGCCATTGCATTGATATAGAATGTGTTTGGAAAATTCAAATTTAATGACATTTTCGACAAGCATCGTTGTGAGCCAACTTTCTTGCATATTTAAGCAGGAAAGAATTTATTGGCGTGCTATGGGCATTGCAATGCTATAGAATTTTCCTGGAAAATTCAATTTTATTGACATTTTCGACTAATATCGTGGTCAGCTATCTTTATTGCATAAATAAGCAGCAAAGACACTTTTGGCAGGCTATATCCATTGCTATGGTTTAGAATGTGGCTGAAAAACTCAATTTTATTGGCATTTCCGGCTAATATTGTGGTGAGCTAGGTTTCTTGCATAAATAAGGAGGGTAGATACTATT
>NW_016962396.1:0-675 GCF_001483705.2 Eufriesea mexicana
CCATCCATTAATGCATCCACCCATACATACGTCCATCCATACATCCATCCATCCATACATCCATACATCTATCCATCCATAAATCCATCAAATCATACATCCATCTTTCATACATCCATGCATATATACATCGATACACCCATACATCCGTACATCCGTTCATTCGTACATCCATACATACATCCATACATCCACACATCCATACATACAAACATCCACACATCCATACATCCATACATCCATACATGCACACATCCATCCATACATACATCCATCCATGCGCATATCCGTCCAACCATACATCCATTCATTCATACAACCATTCATCCATTCATACATACATCCATACGTCCATACATCCATACATCCATACGTTCATACATACGTACATCCATACATCCATCCATACGCACATCCGTCCCTCCACACATCTATACATCCTCACATCCATACATGCATAAATATTGCCACCCTTACTGCTATCCATCGATACTTCCATCCAACCATACATATAAACATCCATACATCCATACATACTTAAATCCGTCCATCCAGCCCTCAATCCACCCATACATATAACCATGCATAGATCCATCCACCGGTGCGTCCATAGATCCACCCATTTGTACATACATCAATACATACATCCATACATACACCCATACATACATCCAT
>NW_016962396.1:806-1331 GCF_001483705.2 Eufriesea mexicana
ATACATCCATACATCCTGCCATCCACACATACAGCCATCCATACATCCGTCCATCCATACACCCATACATCCATACATACATACATCCATACATATATCCATACATACATCAATCCACCAATCCATCCATCTATCCATACATCCATACATACAGCAATACATGCATCCATGCATACACTCGTACATCCTTCCATACATACATCCATACATACATACATACATACATCATTACATACATCCATACATACATATCTCAAGTACATCCATACACACAAACATACACACATACGTACATCCATACATTCAAACGTCCATCCATCCATACCTGTATCCATCCATACATTCGTCCGTCCATACCTCTATCCATCCATACATCCTTCTACCGGTACTGCCATCCACACATACATCCATCCAACCGTACATCCACCCATTCATACATCGATTGTTCCATACATCCTTAGATCCATACATCGATCGATCCATACATCCATCCATCCATACATCATCCCTCCAGTCCCTCCAACC
>NW_016962397.1:0-580 GCF_001483705.2 Eufriesea mexicana
CAGCGAATAGCACAAATGTCGAATATATCCTAACCTTACCTGACCAAACCAAACCTATCCAAACGTAAAATAACTAAACCTAAAGAGACGAGACCACTACTGCTGACATCCCCAGTGACAAGCAGAACATACATGAGCTCAGTAGTGCGCAGAAATCCACCGAAGAGCAGTTCATACCGCGAAAGTCGATATTGCGAAGACCAAGCCCAGACGAACATAACCTAACCAAACGTAGCCTAAATCAACCTAGTGAGCGGATACCACTATTGCTGGCCTCCTTAGAGTCAAGCAGAGCATATTCAAACGTAGTAGACCGCAGAATCTCGCCGAATATTATTATACAGCGCAAAAGTATATGACGTCCTCTCCTAGACGAACCAAGCGTAACAACCAAATGCATAAATTAAACTAACACGCCGGGGCCGACATTACTGGCATACCCTGCGCCGAGCAGAGTATACTAGAGTAATGTAGAGAGCTGAAATCCGCCGAAAAGCAGTGCATAGCATAATAATCGAAGATCTGCTGACCAAACCTGACCTAACTTGACGTAACCAAACGTAGCCTCACCCAACGTAAT
>NW_016962398.1:0-1759 GCF_001483705.2 Eufriesea mexicana
TGTCAACCCCAGAGCCAAGCAGAACATACAGGAACACACGGGAGGGCAGAAGCCCACCGAATATTAGTGTATAGTAAAAAAAAATAGAATCTATCATATCCAAATATATCCAATATTAAAATAACCAAACGTAACATAGATCAACATAATGTACCCCGATCACAGTTGTAGGTCTCCAAAGAGACGAGCAGAACTTAATAGAAGAGAGTAAGGCGCAGAAGACAACAGAAGCGCAGTGTATAGCACAAAAGTCATATCTATCCATACATAACTCATGCTAACATAGATTAACCAATCGTATCCTACATCAAAATAACGTAACGAGACCAATGTTGCTGCCTTCCACAGAGACAAGCGGACTGTACTAGGACGTAGTGGTGCGCAGAAAACAAACGCATTGCAGATAATTGCGCACTGCGCAGAAGGCGAATATAACCTAACCTAACCTGACCCAACCTAACATAACCAATCGTAGCATAGCTCAAAGCAACATGACGCGACCACTGCTCCTGGCCCCTGCAGGGCCAAGCAGAATGTATTACAGCACAGTAGATCGCAGAAACCCACCGAATAACAGGGTATAGCACGAAAGTCAAAGCTTCCCTGCCCAAATGTAGCATAAGCTATCTAGACCAAGCGCAACATAGCTCAACGTAACGTGTCACGGTCACAATTGCATGCTCCACTGAGTCGAGCAGAGTATAGTAGAGCAATGTTGATCGCGAAAGTCCACCGAAGAGCAGTGCATAGCACGAAAGCCAAATATGTCCTAACCTAACCTGACCCAACCTATCCTAACCAAACGTAGTCTGACTCAACGTAACGTGCCGCGACCGCTGTTGGTGGCCTTCGTACAGCCAGGCAAAGCGCATTAGAGCACATTAAAGCGCACAAGTACACGGAACAGCAGTGTATAGCACAAAGGAGCAAGTAGCATATCCTAACCTAGCCAAACGTAACACACAAACACGTAGCATAACCCAACCCAACACGCCGGGACCGCTACTGCTGGCCTCCACAGAGACACTCAGAATTTACCAGAGCACAGTTTAGCGCAGAAACCCACCGCACTGCAGTGAATAGCAAAAAAGCCGGAGATACCGTAGCATAACCTGACCAAACTTACACCAAAACGAACGTAGCGTATCTCATAATACCTTGCAGGGACCACAGCTCCTGGCCTCCCCTAAGCAGAACGTAGCAGGGCACAGTAGATCACAGAAATGCACCGAATAACAGTGCACATTACGATGGACAAAGCTACCCTAACCTAACTTAACATAACCTATTCTAACCAAATGTAACCTAACTCAACATAACGTGCCCCGGCCAGTGTAGCTCGCATCCCCAGAGTCGAGCGGAGTATAGTAGAGCAATGTAGGGCTCAGACATCAAATCAACAGCAGTTTATAGCACAAAAGTCAAAGTAACCCTGAGCAAGCCTTCCTCACGTAACCAAACGTAACGTAACCTAACCCTAACTGGCGTTCCGGTAGTACACTTACTGGCCGCCACAGAGCCAAGCAGAACAAATCAGAGCACAGAAGAACACAGAAATTCTCCGAATATCAGTGTATAGCACGAAAGTCTAAGCTATTCTGTCTTAACCTAACCAAACATAACATAAGCAATCGTACCTAAACTCAACCTAACGTGCCGAGAACAATACTGCTGGCCGGCCCAGAGCCAAGCAGATCGTAGTAGAGGACAGTAGATCACAGAAGTCCACCGAATAACAGTGTATAGCACGAAAGCGTAA
>NW_016962399.1:0-318 GCF_001483705.2 Eufriesea mexicana
AGCAAGCCAAAAGATTCTTTCCTCATTATTTATGCAAGAAAGTTTGCTCCCCACGATATTTGCCGAAAATGTCAATAAAATGGAATTTTCCATCCAGATACTAAAGAATTGCAATGGCGATGGCACGCCAATAGAATCTTTCGTCCACATTCATCCAAGAAAGTTAGCTAGCCAAGATATATGTCGAAAATGTCAATAAAGTTGAATTTATCAGGGCAGATACTGTAGCATTTTATTGGCTATAGCACGGCAAGTGTATCTTTCCTCCTTATTTATGCAAGAAAGTCACCGCACCACGATATTAGTCGAAAATGATAA
>NW_016962400.1:0-824 GCF_001483705.2 Eufriesea mexicana
TTCACCAAGCTATAACAGCTTATATATTTAGAATAGACATATTCTCTGGCAAGTAGATGGCTGTACTTGCCATTGGATTCAAGGCGTCAGGCGACCTATTCACCAAGTTATAACAGGTAATATATTTTGAATAGACCTATTCTCTGGCAAGCAGATGGCTGTACTTGCCAATGGTTGAAGGCGTTAGGCGACCTATTCACCAAGCTATAACAGATTATTGATTTTGAATAGGCCTTTCCGCTGGCAAGTAGATGGATGTACCTGCCATTGGATTGAAGGCCTCAGGCGATCAATTCACCAAGCTATAACAGGTTATAGATTTTGAATAGACCTATTCTCTGGCAAGTAGATGGCTGTACTTGCCACTGGATTGAAGGCGTTAGGCGATCTATTCACAGTTATTCGATCTGAGTAGACATGTTCCCTGGCAACTAGGTGGCTGTACTTGCCATTGTATTGAAGGCTTTATGCGATCTATTCACCAAGCTATAACAGATTATAGATTTTCAATATACCTATTTTCTGGCAAGTAGATGGCTGTACTTGCCATTGGATTGAAGGCGTTGGGCGACCTATTCACCAAGCTGCCACGGAATAGAGATTTTGAATAGATATATTATCTGGCAAGTAGATGGCAGTACTTGCCATTGGATTGAAGGCGTTAGGCGATCTATTCACCAAGCTACAACAGAATGCACATTTTGAATAGCCCTGTTCTTTGCCAAGAAGATGACTGTACTTGCCATTGGATTGAAGGCGGATGGCGATCTATTCACCAAGCTATAGAAGATTAAAAAATTTGAGTATACCAATTCTCTGGCAAG
>NW_016962401.1:0-349 GCF_001483705.2 Eufriesea mexicana
CAGCAATAGGGGTATCGGCTCGGTAGGTTTAGATATTCTACGTTTGGTTAAGTTAGGCTTGGGCAGTTTATGTTAAGGTGTTTTTGGCATTTGTGCTATGCACTGCTATTCTTTGGGGTTCTACGCTCTACGTTGCTCTACAATACTCTGCTGGGATCTGGGGAGGCCAGAATTCGTGGTATTGGCGCGATAGATCTTGTTAGGCTACGTTTGGTAGTGTTACGATTGGCTGCGTTAGGTCAGGGTAGCTTCGACTATTGTGCTGTGCATTGCGAATCTATGGACTTCTGCTCTCGACTGCTCCCTAATATGCCCTGCTTAGCGATGGGGCATCCAGCAATAAGTGGCT
>NW_016962402.1:0-688 GCF_001483705.2 Eufriesea mexicana
TCTATAGCATTGCAATGGCTACCGCACGCCAATTGTATCTTTCCCCCATATTAATCCAAGAAAGTTAGCTCAGCACGGTATAAGTCGAAAATCTTAATAAAATTGAGTTATCCAGACAGATTCTATAGAATTGCAATGGCTATAGCACGCCACTAGAATCTTACCTCCTTATTTATCCAGGAAAGTTATCTCAGCACGATATTAGTCGAAAATCTTAATAAAATTGAATTATCCTGGCAGATTCTTTAGAATTGCAATGGCTCTAGCACGCCAATAGAATCTTACCTCCTTATTTATGCAAGAAAGTTATGAAAGTTATCTCACCACGAGATTAGTCGAAAATATCATTAAAATTGAACTCTAAAGATAGATTCTATAGCATTGCAACATCTATAGCTCGCCAATAGAATCTTTCGTCCATATTCATACAAGAAAGATAGCTCACCGCGATATAAGTCGAAAATGTCAATAAAGTTGAATTTTCCAGCCATATTCTATAGCATTGCAATGGCTATAGCTCGCCAGTAGAATCTTTCCTCCTTACATATGCAAGAAAGTCAGGTCACCGCGAACGTACGGTATTAGGCGAAAATGTTAATAAAATTGAATTTTCCGGGCAGATTCAATAGAATTGGAATGGCTATAGCACGCCAATAGTATCTTTCCTCCTTATTTATGCAAGAAATTT
>NW_016962403.1:0-528 GCF_001483705.2 Eufriesea mexicana
TACCTGGACCTATAACAACATAATCTAAACTAGCCAAACGTAACCTATCTCAACCTAACGTACCGCGATCGCTATTGCTGGACTCCCGGAAGTCGAGCAGGGTTTAGCAGAACAATGTAGAGCAGAAGCCCTCCGAAGAGCAGTTTATATCACAAAAGTCTAAGCTACCCTCTCCTAACCTAGCCAAGCGTAACAAGCCAACGGCAATATAACTCAGCCTATCTTGACGAGACCACTACTGCAGGCCTCCCAGTATCCAAGCAGAACGTATGAGAGGAGAGCAGAAGGCAGAAGTTCAGAGGATTGCAGTGTATGGAACAAAAGCCGAAGCTACCCTCTCCTAACCTAACCAATTGTAACACAACCAAACGTAACATAGCTCAAGCTAACAAGACGTTTCCACTATTGCTGGCTCCCCCAGAGCCACGTAGAACCTTCTAGGGCTCAGGAGCACAGCGAATACCACACAGGTCAAAGACAAAATAACCAAACCTAACCCAACCTAGCCTGACCAAACGTAACCTACCT
>NW_016962404.1:0-899 GCF_001483705.2 Eufriesea mexicana
TTGTGCTGTACACTACTATTCTGTGGATTTCTGCTCTCTACTGTTCTCTAGTATGCTCTGCTTAGTTCCGGGGAGGCCAGAAATAATTTTCTCGGCATGATAGGCTGAGCTATGTTACGCTTGGAACGTTTAGGATACCTTTGACTTTTGTACCATACACTGCGATTCGTTGGATTTCTGCGATCTGCTGAGCTATAGTATATCCAGCTTGGCTGTAGGGAGGCCCGCAATAGCGGTGTTCGCACGTTTGGTCGTGTTATGTTACGTACAGTTGCGTTACGTTTGGTTTGCTTACGACAGGTTAACATTGAATCTTCTGCTGTACATTGCTATTCGGTTGATTTCTGCGCTGCGCTGTGCTCTACTGTCCTCTTACCTGTGTATTCAGCTTTGCTCTTGGGACGTCAGCAAAAGTGGCGAAGGCACGGTAGGTAACGTTACGTTAAGTTTGGCTCGGTTATTTTTTGGTAGTTTTGGATGGGATGGCTTTGACTTTTGTACTCTACACTGCCATTCAGTCGTCACCTGCGGTCAGCGTTGCGCTACTAGCATCAGCTTGGCTCTGGGGAAGTCAGATATCGTGGTGTAGGGCTGTAAGATGGAGTTAGGTTATGTCTTGTTATGCTACGTTTCTTTAGGTTGAGCTAGGGCTGCTTTGACTTTTGTGCTATACACGGCTGTTCGGTGGATTTCTGCGCTCCATTGTGATCTAATATGCTCTGCTTTAATTTGGGGTTGCCAGAGACAGTGGCCGCGTCGCGTTATGTACTGTTATGCTACGTTTGGCTTGATTAGGTTGGTTTGGGATAGGAAAGGGCATTTTTGACTATTGTGCGCTACACTGAAATGCGGTGGATTTCTGCGCTCTACTGTCCTCTACTGTGCTCTAGTGTGTTCTT
>NW_016962405.1:0-236 GCF_001483705.2 Eufriesea mexicana
ATGGTTGTATGTATGGATAAGTGGTTGTACGGATGGATGGATGTATGGATGGACGGATGTACGAATGTATGAATGTATGGAAGTATATATGTATGGATGTATGGATTTATGGATGTATGGGGGTGTGGATGGATGGATGTATGGATGGATCTATGTGTGGATGGCAGGATATATGGATGGATGGAAGTATTGACGTACAGGTGTAGGGATGCATGAATGTATGGTTGTATGGATGT
>NW_016962406.1:0-250 GCF_001483705.2 Eufriesea mexicana
ACTTAACCTAACCTAACCATACGTAACCGAACATAACCTCTCCAAATCTAACCTTACCTAGCCTAACCCAAACCAAACCAAACCAAACCAACGTAACCTAACCTAACCTAACCTAACAAAGCCTAGCCTAACCTAACCTAACCCAACCCAAACCAACGAAACCAATCGAACCTAACCTAACCTAACGTAACCTAAATTTACGTAACCTAACCAAACATAACCTAGCCTAGCCTAACCTAAACGAACCCAA
>NW_016962407.1:0-261 GCF_001483705.2 Eufriesea mexicana
TCTATTCACCAAGCTATAACGGGTTACAGATTTTGAATAGACGTATTCTCTGGCATGAAGGTGGCTGTACTTGCTATTGGATTCACCGCGTTATGCTATCAATTCACCATGCTATAGCAGACTATAGATTTTCAGTAGACATATTCGCTGGCAAGTAGATGGCTCTACTTGCCATTCGATTGGATGCGATAGGCGATGTTTTCTCCAAGCTATAACAGATTATAGATCTTGAATAGCCCTATTCTCTGGCAAGTAGATGGC
>NW_016962408.1:0-275 GCF_001483705.2 Eufriesea mexicana
TCACGTGAAGGCAGCAATGGCTTTCGTCGCACGTCATTTTGCGTTACGTTACGTCTGCTTATTCTACGGTTGGTTAGGGTATTGTAGGATAGCTTTGAGTTTTGTGCTATACACCGCTATTCGGAGAACTTCTGAGCTCCACATTGCTCTACTGCGCTCTGCTCGACTGTGGGGAGGTCAGTAATGGTGCATTCGGCACATTCGTTTAAGTAAGGCTACATTCAGTTAGGTTACATTAGTTAGGGTTCGGTTCGGATTGCTTTGAGTTTCGTGGT
>NW_016962409.1:0-263 GCF_001483705.2 Eufriesea mexicana
GTCAGGTCAGGTCAGATGATGTCAGTTCAGGACAGTTCAGGTCAGGCCAGGTCAGGCAAGGTCCGGTCAAGTTAGATCAGGCCATGTCAGGTCAGGTCAGGCCAGGCCAGGTCAGGTCAGGTCAGGCCTGGTCAGGTCAGGTCAGTCAAGTCAGGTCAGGTCAGTAAGGACAGGTCAGGTCTGGTAAGGCCGGTTAAAGACAGGAAAGGTCAGGTCAGGTCAGGTCAGGTCAGGTCAGATCAGTCGGGTCAGTTCACGTCAGA
>NW_016962410.1:0-232 GCF_001483705.2 Eufriesea mexicana
TTTTGACATTTCCGCATAATATCGTGTTGAGCCAACTTTCTTGCATAAATAAGGAGGAAAGATCCTATTGGCGTGCTATAGACATTGCAATGCTATGGAATCTGCATGGGAAATTCAATTTTTTCACATATACGACTATTGTCGTGGTGAACTAACTTTCTTGCATAAATAAGGAGGAGAGATTCTATTTGCGTGCAATAACACTTGCAGTGCTATAGAATCTGGCTGGAAA
>NW_016962410.1:396-616 GCF_001483705.2 Eufriesea mexicana
GAGCTATCTTTCTTGCGTAAATAAGGAGGAAAGATTCTCTTGGCGTGCTATAGCCATTGCAATGCTATAGAATATGCATGTGAAACTCATTTTCATTGACATTTCCGCATAATATCGTGTTGAGCCAACTTTCTTGCATAAATATGGAGGAAATATCCTATTGGCGTGCTATAGCCATTGCAATGACATATAATCTGGATGGAAAATCCAATTTTATTGA
>NW_016962411.1:0-499 GCF_001483705.2 Eufriesea mexicana
CACAAAAGTTACAAATATCCACTCTAAACGTAAGCAATCGTATCATTACCTAACGTAACATAACCATACCTGACGTGTCGCGTCCAACTTTGCTGGCCACCCCAGGGCCAAGTGGAACATACTAGAAGGGGCGGGGCACATGTATCCATAGAATCGCAGTGCATAGCACGACAGTCGAAGCTACACCATCCTATCATATCAAAACGTAACATAACCGAGCGTAGCTTAGCTACACCTGACGCCCATAGAACACCCTTGATTGCCTCCCCAGAGCCAAGCAGAGCACACTAGAGCATATCAGAGCGCAGACGTATTCAGAACAACAGTCTATACCACGAATAGCGAATGTCAATGTAATCCGAACATAACAAAAGCGAACATTACCTAACCCAACGTAGCCAAACTCCGCCTGACGTCCAGAGACCGCTATTGTTGACCTCCTCAGTGTGGGGCAGAATACAGTAGAGCAAAGTAGAGCGCAGAAATCCACCGAATAGCT
>NW_016962412.1:0-2447 GCF_001483705.2 Eufriesea mexicana
ATAACCCAAACCAATAGAACATAACCAAACATGGCCTGAATAAACCTATCGTGCCGAGACGGCAATTGCTGTCATCCCGAGAGCGAAGCCGGACGTACTAGAGCACAGAAGAGCGCAGAAATCCACCGAATAGCTGTGTGTAGCACAAAAGTTAATGCTACCCTAACCAAACATTGCTTCATCCGACCTAGCCGAACGTAACCTGAACGAAAATGACGTACCAATACCAGTACTGCTGGCCTTCCCAGAGCCAAGCAGAACATACTATAACACAGTACATCGCAGAATACCGCCGAAAAACAGTTTTCACGACGAAAGTCGAAGCTATGGGTACCTAACCTATGCTAATATATCCTAACGAAACGTAGCCTAACGCAGCCTAACGTGCCGAGACCACTATTACTGTCGACCCCGAGGCGAGCAAAGTGCAGTAGAGCAATGCAGAGCGTTGAAATCCTCCGAATATATGAGTACAGCACAAAAGTCGCAGCTACCCTGTCCAAACCTAATCAGACTCAACATTACCAACCGTAGTCTTTCAAAGTCTGTCGTTCCACGAGCACTATTGCTGGCCTCCCCAGGGTCGAGTTGAGTCATGTAGAGCGCAGTAGAGCGCAGAAAACCGCCAAACGGCATTGCATAGCACAAAAGTCAAACGTAACCTAACCTAGCCATGCCTATCCTAAGGTACCCAAACTTAGAGTAACTAGACCTAACGTGCCGCAACCACTATAGCTGGCTTCCCCAGATGAAAGCAGAAGATGATTGAGCACAGTAGAGCACACAGATCCATAGGGTGGCAGTGTAAAGCTCAAAAGTCAAACCTATCCAAACCGGACCCATCCAAACCGAACCTAACCAAACGTAATCTAGCTCATCTTATCGTTTGGTGACCAGTGTTGCTGGTCTCCACAGAGCAAAGCTGAACATATTGGGGCAGATGAGAGCGCCGAATCAGAAACGTCGCAGAAACCAAATCAGCTCTAAGCAAACGTAACATAACCAAACGCGACCTAATTGAAGCTAATGTGCAGCGGTCACTATCTCTTCTCTCCCCATAACAGAGCAGAGAATATGAGAACAGAATAGAGCGCAGAAATCCAACGAAAAGCGGATTATACTGCAAAAGTCCAAGCTGTCCCAGCCTAACATGGCCACATTTAATATAACCAAACGTAACAAAACTTAAGCTGTCGTGCCGCGACAAATATTACTGGCCTCTCCAGAGACCAGGGGAATAAGCTAGAGCACAGTAGAGCGCACAAATCCACCGCACTGTAGTATAAAGCACAAGAGTCAAGCATATCTTAAACTAACCTTACCTAACCAGGCCTAACCGAACGTGAGATAACGCAAACTGACGTGCCTAGACTTCTGTTGCTGGCCTCCGCTACGCCATGCAGAACATATTAGAGGAGAGTGCCGCGAAGAAATCCATAGACTGTCAGTGTATAGCACAAGTGTCGAAGACACCCTAACCCCGTCTGCCGTACGCCTACCTAACCAGACGCAGCCTAACTCAACATAACGTGTCGAGACTACCATTGCTGCCACCCCAGGGAAGAGCAGAGAACATTAGCGCAGTGTAGAATGCGGAAATCCAAGGAGTAGCAGCGTATAGCACAAAAGTCGAAGATACACTAACTTGACCAGACCTAACACAACCTAACCGAACGTACGGTAACTAAACCCAACGTGCTGCGACCACTATTGCTGGCCTCCCGAGTGACAAGCAGAGTACAGCAAGGCCACGAAGACCGCAGGAATCCACCGAGTTCCGTTGTATAGCACGAAAATCAAAGGTATACCTTCCAACCCTAACCAAACCTAACATTACCACGAGTCATCTAACACAACGAAATGTGCCGCGATCACTATTGCTGGCATCCCTGGCAATGCAGAGCATATTAGCGTAGTGTAGGGCGCAGAAACCCATAGAATCGCAGGGAACTGCAAAAAAGCAAAGGTAACCAAACCATACCAATGCTAACTTAAACTGGCCAAACGTAGCCTAACACAACATAACATGCCGCGGACACTATTTTTGGCCTCCACAGAAACAAGCAGAACATAGCAGAGGAGAGAAGGTTGCAGAAATCCATGGAACCGCACTGTGCAGCAGAAAAGTCAAAGATATCCAAACCGAAAGCAACCTAACGTAACCTAACCTAAGGTAGCGAAACACAAAGTACCGTGCCGCAGCCACTATTTCCGGGCTCCCCAGGGTATACCAGATTAGATTAGAGCAAGGTGGAGGGTAGGAACCCACCGAATAACTACGTATAGCATAAGAGTCAATGATATCCTGACCTAACAGGGCCGAACCTAGCCTTACCAAACGTAGAGTAACTAAACGTAACGTGCCGCGACCACTATTGCTGGTTTCCCCATAGAGAAGCAGAATATGATTGAGCACAGAAGTCCATATGATATCAGTGCTGAGGACA
>NW_016962413.1:0-961 GCF_001483705.2 Eufriesea mexicana
GGTTAGGTTTGTTAAGGCTTAGGCCAGGATGTGTTTGACTTTTTTGCTACACACTGCATTGCGGTGGGTTTATGCGCTCTGCTGTGCTCTAGTATATTCTAGTAGGATATGGGGAGGCCAACAATGGTGGCCTCTGCATGTTAAGTTGAGTTATGCTACGTCTGGTCATGTTACGTTTGGTGAGGTTAGGATAGGATAGTATGGACTTTTGCGCCATACACTGCTATCCGCGGATTTCTGCGCTCCACATTGTACAAATATCTTCTGCGTCGCACTAGGATGCCAGCAATTGTGGTCTCGGCGCTTGAGGTTGAGTTTCACTACGTTTGTATAGGCTATGTTAGGTGAGGTTATGTTAGGGTACCTTTCACTTTCGTGCTTTGCACTGCAATGCGGCGGACTTCTGCTATCTACTGTCCTCTAGTATCTTCTGCCCTGCGCTGGCGATGCCATCATAGTCTCGACACACTTGGGCCTGTTATGTTACGTTCTGTTCTGGTACGTTTGGTGAGGTTAAGATAGGGTAGATTAGGTTTTTGTGCTATACAATTCTGTCCAAGTATTTCCGCGCTCTACCGTGTTCCAGTATCCTCTGCTTGGGTCTGGCGAGGCCAGCAATAATAGTCTCGGCGCTCTAGGATGTGTCAAATTACGTTTGGTTAGGTTAGGTTATGTTAGGTTAAGCTCGGTGTGCTTTACTTAGACTTTCGTGCTATACACTGCTGTTCGGAGTATTTCTACTCTCTACAGTGCTCTACTATATTGTGCTTAGCAATGGGAGTGCCAGCAATATTGGTCTCGACACCTTAGGCTTAGATGCGTTACGTTTAGTTAGTATAGGTATGGCTAATTTCGGAAATGGTAGCCATGACTTTCGTGCTACAAACTGCTATTAGGCGGTCTTATGCACCCTACTGTGCTGTAGTACATTCTGCTTGGCTCTGGGATGGCCAGCAGTAGT
>NW_016962414.1:0-209 GCF_001483705.2 Eufriesea mexicana
ACTTGACAGAGAATAAGTCTATTCAAAACCTATAAGCTGCCATAGCTTGTTGAATAGATCGCCTAACGCCTTCAATCCAATGACAACTACAGCCATCCACTTGCCAGACGATAAACCTATTCAAAATCTATATTCTGTTATGGCTTGGCGATTAGATCGCCAACCGCCTTCAATCCAATGGAAAGTACAGACATCCACTGGCCAGAAAA
>NW_016962414.1:617-875 GCF_001483705.2 Eufriesea mexicana
ATAGCTTGGTGATTAGATCGCCTAACGCCTTCAATCCAATGGCAAGTACACCCATCTACATGCCAGAGAATAGGTCTATTCAAAATCTATATCCTGTTATATCATGGTGAATAGATCGCCTAACGCCTTCAATGCAATGGCAAGTACAGCCATCTTCATGCCAGAGAAAACGTCAATTCAAAATCTACACCCTGCTATATCATGGTGAATATTTCGCCTAACGCCTTCAATCCAATGGCAAGTAAAGCCATCTACTTG
>NW_016962415.1:0-503 GCF_001483705.2 Eufriesea mexicana
CTTCCATAAATCAGGAGGAAAGATTCTGTTGCCATGCTATAGGCATTGCAATGCTAAAGAATCCTCCTGGAAAATTCAATTATATTGACATTTTCGACCAATATCGTGGTGAGCCAACTTCCTTGTATAAGTAAGGAGGGAAGATTCTATTATCGTGCTATTGCCATTGCAATGCTATAGAACCTGGATGGAAAATTCAATTTTAAGACATTTTCGGCTAATATCCTGGTGAGATAACTTTCTCGCATAAACACGAAGGAAGGATTCTATTGGCGTGCTATAGGCGTTGCAATGCAGCAGAATCGGGCTGGAATGTTCAATTTTAATGTCATTTTCGACTAATATCTTGGTGAGCTAGCTTCCTTGCGTAAGTATGTAGGAAAGATCCTTTTGGCGTGCTATATCCACTGCAATGATATGGAATGTGCCTGGCAGTTTCTACTTTACAGACATTTTCTACTAATATCGTGGTGAGCTATCTTTCTTGCGTAGATAAGGCGGAA
>NW_016962416.1:0-242 GCF_001483705.2 Eufriesea mexicana
GGAAGGTAGTAATTGTGGTAATGGTTACATAGATTATAAATATATATGTGGGATTGGAATAAGTACGGTCCTGGAAGAATGTTAAGTGTGTTTGGGCTTAGAACGAAAGAGACCGCGTGCAAGAGGATCGAATGTAAAGGATGTTTATGATAGAGCCGAATGCGATAAACGGGTGAAAATTTATGAACGCGCCTGACTGTTTAGAATACGTGACCGACCGATTGAGAAGAGAGAACGTGGGT
>NW_016962417.1:0-653 GCF_001483705.2 Eufriesea mexicana
CCGTACGCTGAAACACATTGGACTTCAGCGCTCTACTGTGCTCTAGTATGTTCTGCTTGGCTCGGGCAAGGCCAGAAATAGAGGTCTCGCCTCATTGATATAGTTAGGATACGTTCGTTGGAATTACGTTTGGATATGTTAGGATAGGTGAGCTTTGACTTATGTGCTCAACAGTAATATTCTATGGACCATTGTGGTCTACTCTGCTTTATCATATTCTGTTTGTCTCTGTGGAAGCCAGCAGTGGTGGTCGCGGCACGTCAGGTGCAGATGTTCCACGTTCGGTTAGGTTAGGTTTGGTCAGTTTAGGTTAGGATATCAAGGTTAGGATATCTTTGACTCTTGTGCTATGCGTTGCTACTTGGTTGTTTTTTGCGCTCCATTGTGCCCATGTATACACTGCTCGACGCTGGGGAGGCCGGGAATAGTGGTCGTGGGACGGTAGTATATGTAAGGCTTCCTTTGGCAATATTGCGGTTGGTTTAGTTAAGATAGTGTTGCATTGACTTTGTGCTATACACCGAAATTGGAAGGAAATCCACTCTCTACATTGCTCTACTGTACTCTGTTCGACACTGGGGCGCCAGTAACAGTGGCCTCGGCACGTTAGATTGACTTATACTACCCTTGGTTGGGTTACGTTACCTTGGGTT
>NW_016962418.1:0-2703 GCF_001483705.2 Eufriesea mexicana
GTCGAACATCAGAGTACAGCGCAAAAGACATAGCTATCCCAACCCAACTCGATGTTACCTAATATAACCAAACGTAATGTAACTAAACGTAACTGGCGGCGACCACTACTAGTGACCTCCCGAGGTTCGTGCAGAGTATAGTAGAGCCATGTAGAGCGCAGGAATCCGCGGAATGGCCGTATACAGCAGGGAAGTTAAAGCTATCCTATCATAACATAACGAAACATACATAAACGAACGCAAGTTTTCTTAGACTAACCTGCCGAGGCCAATACTTCTGGTATCCCAGAGACAAGCAAAATAGACTGCGGCACAGTAGAACGCAGAAATCCACCGAATAGCGTTGTCTAGCGTAAAAGCCAAAGTTACCACATCCTAACCCAGCCAAACATAACACAGGCAAACGTAATCTAACTCAGCCTATCGTGCCGCGATCTCAATTGCTGGCCTCCTCGGAGCCAAGCAGAATATACTATGGCATAGTGGTACGCAGAAATCCACGGAAGGTCGGTGTATACCACGTAAGACAAAGCAACCCATACCAGACCAGGGCCAACATAACATAACCAAACGTAGCCTAACTCAATCTAACGTGCCAGGACAACTATTGCTGTCTTCTCCAGAGAGGAGCAGAATATATTAGAGCACAGAGCGACGCAGAAAGCAACCAAATTGCACTGTACAGCACGAAAGTCGGAGATATCATAAACTAACATAACCTAACCAAACTTAACCGAACGTAAAATGACTGAACCCAACGTGCCCCAACAACTATTGCTGGCCTTCCCAGAGTCGAGAAGATTATAGCAGAGCACGGCAGAGCGTGGAAATCCACCGAATAGCAATGTATACCTCGAAACCCAAATATATCCGGACATAACCAAGGCAAACGTAGCCTAACCAAACATAACATAACACAACCTACCGTGCCAGGACCACCGTTGCTGTCCACAACAGAGTCAAGCAGAGTATGGTAGAGCACAGTGGTTCGCAGAAAGCCACCAAATATCATTGTATAGCACAAAATTATAGGATAACCCAACACAACCAGACACAACCCAGCCTAACCAAACGTAAAATAATTAAACCTAGCCATCCGAGACTTCCATTGCTGGCCTCCCTGGAGCAAAGCAGAACACGTCACAGCAGAGTAGATCGTAGAAATCCACCGAATATCAGTGTGTACCATGAAAGTCGTATCTATCCAGGCCTAACCCGAAAAAAACGTAACATAGGCAAACGCAGCGTAACTCTAAATAACGGCCCGAGACAACTGTTACTGGGATCCCCAGAGCCGTGCAGAGTGCAGTAGGACAACGTAGGGCGTAGCAATCGCCCGAATAGCAGTGGATAACTCAAAAGTCCAAGCCATCCTGGCCAAACGTAACGCAAGCTGACCTAACGGAACGTAATATAACTCTACCTAACGTGACGCGACCACTATTGCTGTTCTCCCCATGGCCATGCACGACACACTAGATCAAACTAGGGCACGGAAATCCACAGAATCGCAGTGTATAGCAGAAAAATCAAAGGTATAGAGACCATACCCATGCTAACATGGACTAACGGAACGTAACCTAACACAGCCAAACATGTCGCTGCCAATGTTTCTGGCCTCACCGGAGCAAAGCAGAGCATGTTGGAGCACAGTAGAGCGCATATGTCCACCGAATAGCAGTGTACAACACAAAAGTCAAAGCTACCCTAACCAAACATAACATAACTCAACCTAACATGCCAAGACAGCTACTACTGGCCACCCCAGGGCCAATCAGAATATGGTAGAGCACATTAGAGAGCAGATATACGCGCACAGCTGTGTGTAGCGCAGAAGTCTAAGATATCCTATTCTAACCTCACCAAACGTAACATAGTCGAACTTAGCCTAACACAACCTAATGTGACGTGATCGGTACCGCTGGCCTCCACAGAGTCAAGCTCAACATATTAGAGCACTGTAGAATGCAGAAGTCCACCGAACAGCAGTGTACAGCGCAAAAGTCTGGGCTAACTTATCCTAAACTTACAAAACGTAACAAAAATGTATGTAATATATCAGAACCTAACGCGCCGCGACCACTGCTTCCGACATCCCTTGAGCCAAGCAGAACATACTAAAGCACTGTAGAGCGCAGAAATCCACCGCATTGCAGTGTATGGCCATAAAGTCAAAGATATCTAAACCATACCTGAACTAACCTATCCTAACTAATCGTAGTATATCTCAATATATGGTGAATAGAACACTATTGCTGGCTTCCGCCGGGACAAACAGAACACACTAGAGCACACAAGGTGGCAGGAATCCACCGAATAGCAGTGTACAGCATAAAACTCAAAGCAATCCTATCCTTTATATACAATCTTAACATAGAAGGACGTAACATAGCAAAACCTAACGTACCGCTGCCACAATTGCTGGCCTCCCCAGAGTCGAGCAAAGCTTACAATAGCGCAGTAGTGCGCCGAAAACCATAGAACCGCAATGTACAGCACAAACGTCATAACTATCCATACCTAACTCAGGGCAACCTAACATAACCAAACGCAGCCTACCTAAACGTAACGTGCTGCGTCCGCTATTGGTGTCCGCAGAGCCGAGCAGAATATAGTGGAGCACTGTCGAGCGCGGAGGTCGACCCGAAAACAGTGTATAGCTCGAATGCAGAAGCTACACGCACCGAACATAGTCTAACCTAA
>NW_016962419.1:0-506 GCF_001483705.2 Eufriesea mexicana
TCTCGAACCGAGATCACTATTGCTGGCCTTCCCAGAGAAGAGCTGAAAATATTAAGGCACAGTGGGGAGCAGAAATCCACCTAATAACAGACTATTGCACTAAAGTCGTCGCTTTCCCCTCGTAACCTAGCCAACCGTAACATAACCGGAAGTAACATAACTCAGCCTAACGTGCCGAGACCACTATCGCCGGCCTACTCACAGTCAAGCGGAACACATCAGTGGAGAGTAGAACGCACAGATCCATACAATCGTAGTGTATATCTGAAAAGTCAAAGGTACCCAAGCCTAACCCAAACCAACACAAAATCACCAAACATAGCCTGGCTCAACTTAATGTGCCGAGACCGCTATTGTTGCCCTCCCCAGAGCCAATCAGGACATCAGAGCGCAGAATTCCGCCGAACAGCAGAGTACATCATAAAAGTTGAGGCTATTCTCAACAAACGTAGCCCAACGTAACCTAACCGAACGTAACCTGAACCATCATAACGTGGCGAGACCAC
>NW_016962420.1:0-496 GCF_001483705.2 Eufriesea mexicana
TGGTCTCCCAAGTGTCGTGCAGAATATAGTAGATCAGTGTAGAGAGCAGAAATCCAACGAAGTGCAGTGTATAGCATATATGTCTAAGCTATCCTATCCTTACCTAACCATACGCAACATAGCCAAACATAACCCAACGAAACTCAACGCGCCGCGGGCACTATTTCTGGCCTCCTCAGTGCAAGGCAGAGAAGACTAGATCACAGTAGGGCGCAGGAATACACGAAGAGCAGGTTATAGCACAGAAGTAAGAGATACCCTATCCTAATCTAACCAAACGAAACATAACCAAGCGCAACGTATCATAACCTACCGCGCCGTGGCCACTATTGTTGGCCTCTCCAGAGCCAAGCAGAAGATCCTAGAGCACAGTAGAGCGCACAAGTCCACTGAATAGCGGTGAGTACCATAAGAGGCAGAACTACCCTATCCTAACCTAACCAAGTGTAACATATCCACACGTTATATATATGTCCCTAACATGCCGAGACTTCTA
>NW_016962421.1:0-1053 GCF_001483705.2 Eufriesea mexicana
TTGTGCGCTTTACTGCCCACTAGTGTGTGCTCCTTGGCTCTGGGGCCGGCAGCAATAGCGTCCACTGCACGCTAGCTTGAAGTACCCTACGTTTGGATATGCTGTTTTCGTTTGGTTTGGGCATTGGTTGCAACGCCTTCCTTGATATACACTGCGATTCTACGGATTTCTGCGTTCTACTCCCTACTAATGTGCTCTGCTTGGCTCTGGGGAGGCCAGCAGTAGTGGTCGCAACACGTTAGTTTAAGTTACGTTAGGTTTTGTTATGTTACCGTTTGTAGGGCTAGGAAGGGGTGGCTTTAACTTTTGTGGTGTACACTGATATTCGGTAGAACTTTGCGCGCTGCAGTTCTCTAATATATTCTGCTTTGCTTTGGGGTTGTCAGGAATAGTGGTGTAGGCACGTTGTGTTGATTTATGTTCGTTCGGTTATGTCACGTTTGGTCTGGTTATGATACGAGACCTTTGACTTTCGTACAATACACTGCTATTCGGTGGGCTGCTTCGATCTTTATTGCTGTGCTGTATTGCGCTAGGCTCCGTGGAGAACAGGAGTAACGGTCGTGGCACGGTAGGTAGAGTTAGGTTACATTTGGTTAGGTGAGGTTAGGTTACGTTCGGTTAGGCTGGCTTTGACTTTTGTGTAACACACTGCTATTCGGCAGATCTCTGCACTCTACTGTCCACTACTATGTTCTGCCTGGCTCTGCCGAGACCAGCAATAGTGGTGTCGGTACGTTAGGTTAAGTTAGGCTGCGGTTGATTGTATTACGTTTGGATAAGTTAGGATAGGGTAGCTTTGACTTTTGTGCTGTACACAGCTTTTCGGTTGATTTCTGCGGTCTACGTCGCTCTACTATGCCCTGCTCGACTACGGGGATGTCAGTAATAATGGTCTCGGTCCGTTAGTTTGAGTTAGGCTACGTACGGTTACACGGTTGCGTTAAGGTAGTTTGGGTTAGGCTTTGGTACATTTGACTTTCGTGCTACACAGTGATGTTCGGTGGATTTCTACGTTCTACTGTGCTCTACTGTATCCTGCTTCTCCCTGGG
>NW_016962422.1:0-724 GCF_001483705.2 Eufriesea mexicana
TTCACCAAGCTATAACAGACTATTGGTTTTTTGTAGACATATTCTCTGGCAAGTGGATGGCTGATCTGGCCATTGGATTGAAGGCGCTATGCGATCTAATCACCAAGCTAAGGCAGCTTATAGATTTTGAATAGACTTATTCTCTGGCAAGTAGATGGCTGTATTTGCCATTGGATTGATGGCGTTGGGCGACCTATTCACCATGCTATAACGGATTATAGATTTTGAATAGACCTATTCTCTGGTATGTAGATGGCTTTACTTGCCATTGGATTGAAGACGCTATGCGATCTAATCACCAAGCTAAGGCAGCTTATAGATTTTGAATAGACTTATTCTCTGGCAAGTAGATGGCTGTATTTGCCATTGGATTGATGGCGTTGGGCGACCTATTCACCATGCTATAACGGATTATAGATTTTGAATAGACCTATTCTCTGGTATGTAGATGGCTTTACTTGCCATTGGATTGAAGGCGTTAGGCGATCTATTCACCAATCTATTACAGATTATTGGTTTTGAGTAGACCTATCCTGTGGCAAGTAGATGGCAGTACTTGCCACTGGATTGAAGGCGACAGGCGACCTATTCACCAAGCTATAACAGGCCATTGATTTTGAATAGACCTATTTTCTGGTAATTCGATGCCTGCACATGCCATTGGATTGAAGGCGTTAAGCGATCTATTCACCAAGCTATAACAGATTATAGATCTTGAATAGAC
>NW_016962422.1:818-1177 GCF_001483705.2 Eufriesea mexicana
ATAGACCTATTCTCTGGCGACAAGGTTGCTGTACTTGCCATGGAATTGAAGGCGTTGGGCGACCTACTCTACGAGCGATAACAGATTATAGATTTTGAATATGCCTACTCTCTGGCAAGTAGATGGCTGTACTTGCCATTGGATTGAAGGTGTTAGGCGATGTATTCACCAAGCTATTACAGATTATAGATCTTGAATAGACCAATTCTCTGGCAAGTAGATGGGTGTACTTGCCATTGGATTGAATGCATTATGCGATCTATTCACCAAGCTATAACAGCTTATAGATTCTGGAGAGACTTATTCTGTGGCAGGTAGATGGCAGTACTTGCCATTGGATTGAAGGCGTTAGACGATCT
>NW_016962424.1:0-249 GCF_001483705.2 Eufriesea mexicana
TTTTATGCTACACAATGCTATTCGGTGGAATTCTAGGCTTTCGTTGCTGTACTATAATCTGCTCGACTCTGGGGAAGCCACCAACGACGGTCGTCGCACGATAGGTTGTATAAAGTTGCGCTTGGCTAGTGTATGTTAGCGAAGGTAAGGTATGTATAGCTTTGATTTTTCAGCTATTCCCAGCGGTTTTACGAATTTCCTCGCCCTACTCTCCTTTGATATGTTCTGTATGTGCCTGGGAGGCCAGCA
>NW_016962425.1:0-1725 GCF_001483705.2 Eufriesea mexicana
CCCATCAATAAATCCATCTAACCATACATCCATCCATCCATACATCAATACATATATACATCCATACATCCATACAACCGTAGATACGACCATCCATACCTCCATCCATCCATACATCCACCCATCAATAAATCCATCTAACCGTACATCCATCCATTCATACATGCATACATATACACATCCATACGTCCATACATCCGTATATCCGTCCATGCATACCTCAATCCATCCACACTTCCAACCATCCATACAGCCATCCATCCATACACACATCCACAGACATATCCATGATGCCATACATCCATCCATCCAAATATCCACTCATCCAAACATCCATCGATCCGTACATACTTCCATCCATACAGCCATCCATCCATACATACAGCCATACTTACATCCATCCATCCATACACCCATACGTCCATACATCCATACATCCATGCATATATACATCGATACATCCATACATCCGTTCGTTTGTCCATCCATACCTCAGTCCTTCCATACATCCATCCATCCATACAACCATTCATCCATACATACATCCATTGATACATCCACCTTTCCACACATCCATCCATCCATTTATCCACCCATCCACACATCCATCCATCCATACAGGCACCCATCCATACATCCATCGATCCACACATCTATCCATCCACACATCCATACATATATACATTCATACATAAATAAATCCGCATATCCATACGTTCGTACATCCATACATTCACACAATCATACATCCATAAATCCATCCAACCTTACACCATCCTTCCATACATACATCCATACGTACATCCAAACATCCATACATACTCCCATACACACATCCATACATACATCCATACTTTCGTACATCCGCCCATCCATACTTCAATCCATCCATACATCCATCCATCCATCCATCCATCAACCCATACATCCATCCATCCATACATCTGCCAATCCATAGATCCGCCCATCCATACAGCCATCCATCCATACATACATCCATACATACATCCATACTTCCATACATCCATCCATCAAAACATCCACCCATCCATACATCCATCTATCCGTTTGTACTTCCATCCATACTTCCATCCACCAATCCATCCATCCATCCATGCATCCATGCACACATCAATACACAGATCCTTACATACACAAAAACATTCATCCATACATAAATCCATACATACATTCTAACATACATCCATGCATACATCCATGCTTACATCCATACATGCATGCATACAAACATCCATACCTACATCCATGCATACATCCGTTCTTCCGTCCATCCACACATTCATGCAACCACCCACACATCCATACATCCATGCATCCGTGAATCTATACATGCGTACATGCGTGCATCCACCCATCCATACATCGACCGATCCATACATCCATCCATTCATACATCAACCCAACAATCCATCCATCCATCCAGACATCCATACATACGTCAATACATACATCCATAGGTACACCCATTCCTACATCCATACAAACATCCATGCATACATCCATGCATACATCCATACGTTCATCCATACAAACATCCATACATACATCCATGCATACATCCATACATTCAGCGATACAAACATCCATACATACGCCCGATACACAACCCTTCATCCGCCCACAAATCCATACATCCATGCTTCCGCTCAACCATACCTTCGTACATCCATACATCGATACATACATCCATCCATACATACATAA
>NW_016962426.1:0-2145 GCF_001483705.2 Eufriesea mexicana
TGCCATAGAATCGTCGTGGAAAATACAGTTTTATTGACATTTTCGACTAATTTCGTGGTGAGCAAACTTCCTTGCATAGGTAAGGAGAAAAGATTCGTTCGGAGTGCTGTGGCCTTTGCAACGCAGCAGAATCTGGCTGGAAAACTCAATTTTATTAACATTTTTGACTAATACCGTGGAGAGCTAACTTCCTTGCATAGGTAAGGAGAAAAGATTCGTTCGGAGTGCTGTGGCCTTTGCAACGCAGCAGAATCTGGCTGGAAAACTCAATTTTATTAACATTTTTGACTAATTCCGTGGAGAGCTAACTTCCTTGCATAGGTAAGGAGAAAAGATTCGTTCGGAGTGCTGTGGCCTTTGCAACGCAGCAGAATCTGGCTGGAAAACTCAATTTTATTAACATTTTTGACTAATTCCGTGGAGAGCTAACTTCCTTGCATAGGTAAGGAGAAAAGATTCGTTCGGAGTGCTGTGGCCTTTGCAACGCAGCAGAATCTGGCTGGAAAACTCAATTTTATTAACATTTTTGACTAATTCCGTGGAGAGCTAACTTCCTTGCATAGGTAAGGAGAAAAGATTCGTTCGGAGTGCTGTGGCCTTTGCAACGCAGCAGAATCTGGCTGGAAAACTCAATTTTATTAACATTTTTGACTAATTCCGTGGAGAGCTAACTTCCTTGCATAGGTAAGGAGAAAAGATTCGTTCGGAGTGCTGTGGCCTTTGCAACGCAGCAGAATCTGGCTGGAAAACTCAATTTTATTAACATTTTTGACTAATTCCGTGGAGAGCTAACTTCCTTGCATAGGTAAGGAGAAAAGATTCGTTCGGAGTGCTGTGGCCTTTGCAACGCAGCAGAATCTGGCTGGAAAACTCAATTTTATTAACATTTTTGACTAATTCCGTGGAGAGCTAACTTCCTTGCATAGGTAAGGAGAAAAGATTCGTTCGGAGTGCTGTGGCCTTTGCAACGCAGCAGAATCTGGCTGGAAAACTCAATTTTATTAACATTTTTGACTAATTCCGTGGAGAGCTAACTTCCTTGCATAGGTAAGGAGAAAAGATTCGTTCGGAGTGCTGTGGCCTTTGCAACGCAGCAGAATCTGGCTGGAAAACTCAATTTTATTAACATTTTTGACTAATTCCGTGGAGAGCTAACTTCCTTGCATAGGTAAGGAGAAAAGATTCGTTCGGAGTGCTGTGGCCTTTGCAACGCAGCAGAATCTGGCTGGAAAACTCAATTTTATTAACATTTTTGACTAATTCCGTGGAGAGCTAACTTCCTTGCATAGGTAAGGAGAAAAGATTCGTTCGGAGTGCTGTGGCCTTTGCAACGCAGCAGAATCTGGCTGGAAAACTCAATTTTATTAACATTTTTGACTAATTCCGTGGAGAGCTAACTTCCTTGCATAGGTAAGGAGAAAAGATTCGTTCGGAGTGCTGTGGCCTTTGCAACGCAGCAGAATCTGGCTGGAAAACTCAATTTTATTAACATTTTTGACTAATTCCGTGGAGAGCTAACTTCCTTGCATAGGTAAGGAGAAAAGATTCGTTCGGAGTGCTGTGGCCTTTGCAACGCAGCAGAATCTGGCTGGAAAACTCAATTTTATTAACATTTTTGACTAATTCCGTGGAGAGCTAACTTCCTTGCATAGGTAAGGAGAAAAGATTCGTTCGGAGTGCTGTGGCCTTTGCAACGCAGCAGAATCTGGCTGGAAAACTCAATTTTATTAACATTTTTGACTAATTCCGTGGAGAGCTAACTTCCTTGCATAGGTAAGGAGAAAAGATTCGTTCGGAGTGCTGTGGCCTTTGCAACGCAGCAGAATCTGGCTGGAAAACTCAATTTTATTAACATTTTTGACTAATTCCGTGGAGAGCTAACTTCCTTGCATAGGTAAGGAGGAAAGATCCGTTCGTGGTGCTATAGCCTTCGCAATGCTGCGGAATCTGTCTGGAAAATTCAATTTTATTGACATTTTGGGCTAATATCGTGGTGAGTTAACTATCTCGCATAAATAAGGAGGAAAGATTCCATTGGGGTGCTATAGGCTTTGCAATGCTATAGAATCTTACTGGAAGGTACAATAACATTGACAGTTTCGACTATTATCGTGGTGAACTAACTTTCTTGCATAAATAAGGAGG
>NW_016962427.1:0-1013 GCF_001483705.2 Eufriesea mexicana
TTATGCAAGAAAGGAAGCTCACTACAATATCAGTCGAAACTGACAATGGAATTGAATTTTCCGACCAGATTCTATAGCATTGCAATGGTTATAGCTTGCAGATGTAAGCTTTCCCCCTTGTTTATGCTAGAAAGTTAGCTCACCACGATATTAGCCGAAAATGTCATTAAAGTCAATCTGCCAGGCACATTCTATATCATTGCAATGGTTATTGCACGCCAAGAGGGTCTTTCCTCCATGTTTATGCAGGAAAGGTAGCTCACCACAATATCAGTCGAAAATGTCAATGGAATTAAATTTTCCGGCCAGATTCTATAGCATTGCAATGGTTATAGCTTGCCAATGTAACCTTTCCTCCTTGTTTATGCTAGAAAGTTAGCTCACCACGATATTAGTCGAAAATCTCAATAAAATTGAACTTTGCAGGCAGGTTCTATAGCATTGAAATGGCTATAAGCCAAAGGTATCTTTCCTTCTTACTTATTCGAGGATGTTGGCTCACCACGATATTAGCCGAAAATGTCAATAAAATTGATTTTCCAGGACGATTCTACAGCATTGCGAAGCCTAGAGCACGCAAGTACATTCCTTCTGCCTTTTTTTATGCAAGAAATGTAGCTCACCACAATATTAGTCGAAAACGTCAATAAAATTGAATTTTCCTGCCAGATTCTATAGCGTTGCAGTAGCTATAACTCGCCAAAAGAACCTTTCCATCCTTGTTTTTGCAAGAATTTAGCTCACCACGATATTAGTCGAAAATGACAATAAAATTGAATTTTCCAGGACGACTCTATTGCATTGCAATGCCTACAGCATGCAAATAGAATCTTTACTCCTTATTCATGCAAGAAAGTTAACTCACCACGATATTGGTAGATAACGTCAATAATATTGAATTTTCCAGCCCGATTCTGCAGCATTACAATGCCCATAGCACGCCAAAAGTTTCTTTCCTCCTTACTTATTCGAGGATGTTGGCTCACCACGATATTAGTCGAAAATGTCAATAA
>NW_016962428.1:0-621 GCF_001483705.2 Eufriesea mexicana
ATGGCTGAATGAATGGATGGATGTATGGATGGATGTATGCATGGATATATGTATGGATGTATGTTTGTATGGATGGATGGATGGATGGATGTATGGATGTATGTATGGTTGGATGGATGTATAGATGCTTGTATGGAAGTATGCATGGATGTATGTATGGATGTTCGTATGATGGATGCATGTATGGATGTATGTAATGATGTATGTATGGAAGTATGTATGAATGAATGAATGCTTGTATGTATGGACATATGGGCTGATGTATGTATGGATGTATAGATGGGTGGATGGATTGTTGGATGGATGTGTGGATGATACGGATGTATCGATGTATGGAATGTATGGATGTATGGTTGTATGGATGTATGAATGTACTGATGTACGAATGAATGGATGTACGGTTGTGTGTATGTATATATGTGTGGATGAATGGATGGATGGGTGTATGTACTTACGTATGTTTGGATGCATGGTTGGTTGGATGTATGAGTGGATGGATGAATGGATGGATGAATGGATGGATGTATGTATGGATGTATGTGTGGTTGGACGGATGTGTAGATGGATGGATATATGGATGTGCGGATGTATGAATTTATGGATGGATGGATGTATGGTTCG
>NW_016962429.1:0-536 GCF_001483705.2 Eufriesea mexicana
AATATTTAATCATTATCTTCGTAAGAAAGATAACTGTCTACGATATTACTCGAAAATGTGAATGAAATTTTATTTTCCAGGTAGATTCTATAGCATTGCAACGGCTATAGCACGCCAATACAACCTTTGCTCCAGATATATGCAAGAAAATTAGGTCACCACGATATTAGTCGAAAATGTCAATAAAATTGAATTTTGCATCGAGATTCTATTGCATTGAAATGGCTGTAGCACGCCTACAGAATCTATCCTTCTTATTTACGTAAGAGAGTTAGCTCACCACGATATTAGTCGAAAATGTAAACAGAATTGAATTTTCTAGGCAAATTCTGCAGCATTCCAATGGCTATAGCACGCCAGTAGAATCTTTCCGCATTATATACGCAAGAAAGTTAGGTCACCACGATAGTAGCCGATAATGTCAATAAAATTGAATACAAAATTAAATTTTCCAGGCAGGTTCTATAGCATCGCAATGACAATAGCACGCCAATAGAATATTTCCTCCTTATTTATGCAAGAAAGCTAGCTCACCA
>NW_016962430.1:0-959 GCF_001483705.2 Eufriesea mexicana
GAGACGAGCAGATGCTAGTAGAGCATTGCAAGCGGCATACATCGACCGAATAGCAGTGTAAAGGTCAAAGGCAATGCCATACAAGCCAAACATGACCAAGCCGCATCGAACCAAGCGTAATCTATCTGAACCAAATTCGCCAGGACCACCATTGCTGGCCTCTCGACAGACAAGCAGAGGCCAGTACAGCAATGCAGAGCACTGGAATCGTCCGAATGACAGTGTATAGCACAAAAATAGAGGCTATCGTAATCTGACCTATCCTAACGTAACCTACCCAAGCGTTGTATAGCTAAAGCCATCGAGATGGCACCACGATTGCTGGCCTCCCCTGGGGAAAGTAGAATACATTAAAGCACTGCAGTGCGCAAGAATGCGTCGATCAGGAGTGTATAGTACAAGAGTCAAATCTAACCTAGCCAAAACTAAGCAAACGTAACATAACCAAACGTAACATAGCTAAACCTAACGTGCATAAACCGCTTTTGACAACCTCCCCAGAGCCATGTAGAATGTACCAGAGCACAGTAGAGCGAGGAATTCTGCCGCATTGCATTGAAGAGCAGAAAAGTCAAAGATATCCTGACCTAACCTGACATAACCCAACCTAACCCAGCGTAGACTAACGCGACGTAGCGTGCCGAGGCTACCATTGCTGGCATACCTAGCGACACGCAGGACATACTGGTGCACAGTAGAGCGCAGGAATACGCCGAAAGGTAGCGTAGTGCACAAAAGTCGAAGCAACCCACTAGTAACGTAACCAAACGTAACATAATTGAACCTGACGTGCCACGGCCGCTGTTTCTGGACTCACGAGAGCATAGCAGAGTGAGACAGGGCACTATAGAGCGTAGATCTCCATACACTGGCAGTGAGTATCGCAAAAGTCAAGACTATCCTAACCTAACCCAGTGTCATCTGTCCCAACTTAGCGCCACGCGACCACTATTGCTGGC
>NW_016962431.1:0-207 GCF_001483705.2 Eufriesea mexicana
TTTCTTGCATAAATAAGCAGGAAAGATTCTATTGGCGTGCCATAGCCATTGCAATTCTATAGTGTCTGGATGTAAAATTCTGTTTTATTGACATTTTCGACTAATATCGTGGTGAGCTGACATCCTTGCATGTGTATGGAGGAATGATTCTACTGGCGAGCTATAGCCATTGCAATGCTATAGAATCTGGCTGGAAAATTCAATTCT
>NW_016962431.1:270-538 GCF_001483705.2 Eufriesea mexicana
ATACTATTGCCGTGCTATAGCCATTACAATGCTATAGAATCTGCCTCGAAAATTCTACTTTAATGACATCTTCGACTCATATCGTGGAGAGGTAACTTTCTTGCATAAATGCGGAGGAAAGATTCTATTGGGCAGCTATGGCTTTTGCAATTCTATAGTATCTGTCTCGAAAATTCAATTTTATTGACATTTCCGACTAATATCGTGGAGAGCTGACATCCTTGCATGTGTAAGGAGGAATGATTCTACTGGCGAGCTATAGCCATTG
>NW_016962432.1:0-244 GCF_001483705.2 Eufriesea mexicana
ATGTATTAATGTATGGACGTACGTATGTATGGATGTATGAATGTATGGCTGTATTTGCGTTATCGAAGTATGGATGTATGTCTGCATGGATGTATGGATGTACGAATGTATGGATGTACGGTGGCAAGAATGTATGGATGTATGTATGGATGCACGTATGGATGTATGTACTGATGTCTGGACGAATGTATTGATGGATGGGCGCATCAGTGGATGGATGTATGGATGGATGGATGTGTGGATG
>NW_016962433.1:0-236 GCF_001483705.2 Eufriesea mexicana
ATGTGAATTCAAAATCCATAACCTGTTATAGAATACAGCATAGATCGCCTAACGCTATCAAACGAATGGCATGTACAGCCATCTACTTGCCAGAGAATAGGTCTATTCAAAATCTATAAGCTGTCAGCTTCGAGAATAGATCGCCAAGCGCCTTCAATCTAATGGCAAGTCCAGCCATCTACTTGCCTGACAATAGGTCCTTTCTAAATCTATAACCTGTTATACCTTGGTGAATA
>NW_016962434.1:0-711 GCF_001483705.2 Eufriesea mexicana
TAACCCAACCTACCGGACGTAACATGACTCAACGTAACGTGCAGAGACCACTGTCGGTGTCCTCCCCAGAGCAACGCCGGAAGCATTACAGCACTGTATTGCGCAGAATTCTACCTTATATCAGACTATAGCACCAAGGTCAAAGCTATCCTCTCCTCACCAATGCAATCCTAACACAGCCGAACGAACCGTAACTCAAACTAACGTGCCACTACCACGTTCGCTGGCAGCCCCAGAGCGATGGAGAACACGTTAGTGGAGAGCAGGTCTCAGAAATCCTTAGAATCGCAGTGTATATCTGAAAAGTCAATACTGCCCAAACATAACCCAAACCAAGGGACATTGCCATACATATCCTACCTAAACCTAGCGTGCAGAGATCGCTATTGCTGCCATTCCCAGAGCCAAGCGGGGCACATTATAGCAGAGTAGAGCTCAGAAATCCAACGAATAGCAGTGTCCGTCACAAGAGTTATAACTATCCTGTTGGAACTTTTCCGGAACCAACCCAGCCGAACGTAATCCGATCCAACGTAACGGTCCGAGGACACTACTATTGGCCTTCCCACGGCCAAGCTGAATGCATTAGAGCTCTGCGAGACGAAGAAATCCACGTAATAGCAGGCAATAGCAATGAAGTCAAAACTGTCCTCCCTAACCTAGCCAACCGTAACAAAGACAAACGTAAGCTATCTCTATCTAAAGTGCCGC
>NW_016962435.1:0-555 GCF_001483705.2 Eufriesea mexicana
CTAGCGTCCCGAGGGCACACTTGCTGTGCACCCAAGAGCAAAGCAGAACCTGCTAAAACACAGCAGAGCGCAGAAATCCAATGCATTGCTGTGTGCAGCTGCAAAATCGGACGCATCAGAACGAATCCTGACCTAACGTAACCTAACCAAAGGTAGCATAACTCAACCAAACGTGACGAGACCGCTAGTGCTGGGCTCACCAGGGCCAAGCAGAACTTATTAGGGAACAGTAGAAAGCAGAAAACCAACGAACAACAGTGTCTAGTGCAAAAGCCGACGCTATCCCATCCTTACGTAACCATACGTTACATAACCGACCGTAACATAGCTCAACCAGACGTGCCGAGACCACTGTTGCTGACCTCGCCAGAGACAAGCAGAAATAGTAGAGCACAGTAGAGCGTTGAAAACCACCGAATAACAGTGCATAGCACGAAAGTCAAAGATACACATAGCGAAAATAATGCGAAAATAGCCTAGCATTACCGAACGAAACGAAATCTTAAACAACCTCACGTGCCATGACAACTATTGCAGGCCGCAGCAGAGCCAGGC
>NW_016962436.1:0-5509 GCF_001483705.2 Eufriesea mexicana
TAGAATGACAAAATACAAATCCATTCCCTCACCTGGCATTAGCGATTGTATAGCAAATCTCAGCAGAGCCATTATCGCATATGGCATCGGTTGGATCCATTTCCTCACTGGTGAATTAAGTTCTGCAGCAATTTGAGGTTAATCAATGCATAGTACGTTTGTCGCTGTAGATATTTACAACATAGAGTGCGCTACTCAGTGCATCCACAAACAGGGCGCAATTGCTGCTGGAGTAACCTGTTCACTGATGATTTAAATTCCCTAGGAACTCTAGAAAGACAAAACGCAGGTCCATCTTCGCAGTAGAAATCAACAATTCACATAGCAGTACTGTATGCAGCAATCTCCACAGTAATGAAGGGGTTCTACTGCTGTGTTCAATAGTTATGTAGTTGCCAAGCCAATACTATGCTAATGAATGTATGTTTCGTTTCTGTATATGGATATTTCAAATTCACAGTGAGGTACCTAGTACATCCACCAACAGGGGAATGCAGCCGTTGGAATAATCTGTTCAATGATGACATAGATTCTATAGTAATTCTGGAAGGACAACAGACAGATACAGTGTCGCTCGAGATTTTATCAATTGACATGACTGGAATGTGTACTGCAAACATCACACTACTGTGGAATTTGGATTATTTGTTCACTCATTATGTAAACTCCACAGCCATTCTGGGGTAATTAATATACAGAACGGTTATGACCAGAGATTTATACTACTGTCACTACGGCGTTCAGGACATCCACCACCATAACACTTTACCCGATTTTATGAACTGCCCAATGATGATATAGGTTCTGTTGCAATTCTAGGCTGACAACATACGGATCCATTATCTCTGTAGGCGTTAACAGTAGACATAACAGCACTGAGTGCACCTATCATCGCGTCACTGCACACGTTGAATTATCTATGCACTTTTGATGTAAACTCCGCAGCAAATATGGAATAATCAGTGCATTATACTGTTTTGCTGTAGGTAGTTAAAATTCGTAACAAGGTGCGTAGTACATCGATCAGCTCAACACTGTCGCCGTTGGAATGGTTTATGCACTGATGACTTAAATTCCACAGTAGAACTATGGTAATCAATATATACATCAGCCATGGCTAGAGATACTTACAATTGACGGCACGGTTCTTAGTACATCCAACAACAGAGCACTGTATTCGTTTGACTAAGCTGCACAGTGATGATTCAATTTTCATAGCAATTCTGGAATAAACTATGTATCGTGCCATTATGACAAGCGATATTCGTAACTGTCAGGATTGTAGATTGTGGATCCATCAATAGGGCAGTCTAGCTGTTGAATTAACCAGTTCAACGGTGACGTATGTGATATAGACTTCCTGGAATGACAAAGACCTGCTACGTTGTATCTCGTGATATTAACAATTTACACAGTAGCACTGAGTACGTACCTCACAAGAGTACTGCAACCGTTGGAATTCTCTGTTCACTGGTCATATATATTCCACAGTGATTCTAGATTGATCAATGCATGCAGCAGTTGTGACTGGAGATATTTGCAATTCCCAGGATGCTGGTTGTTCCATCCGACAATAGAGCACTGCAGCCGTTGGATTAGTCTGTTCATTGATGGTCTAAGTTCCATAGCAACGTTGGAATTATTTCCGCACCTGTAACTTGAGTTTAACAGCAATTCCAGAATAATCAGTACACAGTCCAGTCATGGGTTGCTATATCTACAGCTGACAGTGCGGTACTTAGTACAACCTTCAATAGAGCACTATAGCCGTTGGATTAACCTGTTCAATGATGATGTAGAATGTTTAGCATTTCAAGTATGAGGAGAGAGCGATCCGTTGAATGTCGAGATATTAACATTTGACGTAAGAGGACGGTGTACAGCCATCCTAACAGTATTGCCGACGTTGGACTAATCAGTTCACTTATGATTTGAATTGCGCAGCATTTCTAGAATATTCAATGGATATTTATGGCTGGAGCTATACACAGTTCCCAGTGAAAAAGTTGCTTCATCCACCAATGGAACACGTTAGCCGTTGGATTAACCGTTTCAGAGATGACTTAAGTTCCACATTTGTTGTTGAATATTCAATGCCTACATCAGTTATGACTGGATATATATACAATTCCCAGTGCGGTAGGCGGTGCATCCACCAAGACGTCACAGAAGCCGTTTGAATGAACTTCTCAATGATGACTTAACTTCCAAGGCATATGTAGAATACCCAGTGTATAGAACGTTTATGGCCAGAGACATTTACAGCTGACAGTGCAGCTTTTAGTACATCCATCAACAGAGCAATGTATCAGTTGGGTTAATCTGTTCGGTGATGACTTATGTTTCATAGTTTCTCTAGAATAATCAAATGAAGATCCATATTCTATTGCATTTCCAGAATGGCAAAAGAATTATAATATATAGCTAAAGATATAAACAACTGAAAACAGAGTACTAAGTATTGTCATCATCACAGTATTGTAGCCTTTGGATTAAATTGATCACTGATGACTTTAATTCCACAGTAACTATAGAATAATAAGTATGTGCACTAGTTATGGCAAGAGATATTTATGGTACCTGGTACGGTAGTTGAAGCTCCCACAAATTGGGCACTGTTGCCGTCGGTTAAATTTGTCCGCTGAAGATGTAAATTCCCAAGCAAGTCTCCAGTGAGAAATATATAGGACCGCTATGCCTAGAGATATGCGCAATTGACACTGCGGTCCTTAGAACGTACACTAACAGTGCACTGTAACCGTTGAATTCATCCGTTCAATGATGATTCAAATGCTGTTGCAATTCTAGAGAGACAAAGGACTGACGAATTACCGCTCGGGACATAAATAACTGACGAATCAGTGCTGAGCACAGGCATCATCACATTACTCCAACAGTTGGATTAATTTGTTCACTGGTGATGCATGTTCCAGAGCAAGTTTAGAGTAATCAATGCATAGTGCGTTAATGGCCTGAGAAATTTGCAGTTGCAAGCACGGAGGTTAGTACATCCGCCAACAGAACGCAGTAGCAATTGTACTAATCTGTTCAGCCATGAATTAAACAGCATAGCTTTTCTAGAATGATAAACGGATTGACCATTCTTCGATAGGATAATTAACATATGTCAAAGATTACTGAGTGCAGCCGTCATCACTGTACTGATGGAACAATTTATACATTGATGGCTCAAATTCCACAAAAATACTAGAATGACCTATGCATAGTACGGGTACGTATAGAGATGCAATTGACAATTGACAACGTTTACAATTGACAATGCAGTTGCCAGTACGTCAACCAACACAACCCTGTGGCCGTTCTATTAATCCTCTCACTGATTATTTAAACAAAATAGCATTCCTAGAATGATAAATGAATGGCTTAAGTAATGGTAGATATACTGAAAAATGACAGTACCGTTTCTGGTGTAACCATTTACACAGCACGACAGCCATTGAACTAATACGTTCGCTGAATTTATATTTCACATCACTTCTAGAATGAATATAGGCAGATCCATTAACCCTCGTGACATAAGCAATTGATAACGCTGTACAGAGTGCAGCCAGATTCGCAGTACTGTGTACGATGGAATACTTTGTCCATTGGTGATATAAATTCCACCGCCATTCTAGTATAGTAAATGCACACCACTGTTATGGCTAGGGACGATAAAAACTTACAGTAGGGTATTCAGTACATCCGCCAAGAGAGCGCTGTAGCCGATGGATTATTCTCATCAGTGGTTGCTTGGATTTCATAGCAATTCTAAAGTGACTAATTACTCATCGCTTATATCTCCAGGCATTAACAACAGATATAGCAGGACTGAGTACAGCAATCATCAGACTAACGTAGGTTTTGGAACAATTTGTCCATTGATGACAAATTCCACAGCAAGTCAAGAATTATCAATCCATAGAGAGGGTACGTCTAGGAACATTTGCTATTGACAGTACGGTACTCATTACTTCCACCAACGGAGCACTGCTTCCATTCCACTAATCCGTTCACTTATGATGTGTATTCTGCATCAATCCCAGAATGTATGAAGTCAGATCCATTATCGCTCAAGACGTTAACAATTAACGGAACAGTACAGAGTTCGTCCATCATCACAGTACGGTAGCCGTTGTATTGATTGGTAAACTGGTGATGCAAATTTAAAGCAAGTCTGGTAGAGTCAATGTAATCATCAGTTGTTGCTAGAGACATTTACAATTCCCAATACGGTAGATGCCACGTCCACAAATAGAGCACTGCAGTCGTGTCAATCTGTCCCGTGGTGATTTAAACTCTACTGGAACTTGAGAATGACATAGTGCTGACAACGTTATGCTTCGCACAGCCATCACCAGAGTGCTGTAGCCGTTGCATTAATTTGTTCACTGACGATTCCAGTTTCTTAGTAGCTCTAGAAAATTCAATGCTTTGCATCAATTATGGCTGCAGATATTGAAACACCCCAGTACGGTAGTCGGCACATCAACGAAGAGAACACCGTAGCTGTTGGATTAATCTGCATAGTGATGATTTAAATTCTACTGTTGTTCCAGAATAATCAATGTATACGTCAGTTAGGTCTACCGCTGTTTACAATTCCCAGTAGGGTATGAAGTATATCCATCAATAGAGCATAGCAGCCGTTAGATTTACCTGTACGGCGATGATTAAAACCCTATTGCAGCTTTAGAATGTCAGAGGCATTTTAGCCCTGGACATTAACTAGTGACGAAGCCGCATTCATTACAGCCATCAACACTGTACTATAGCCGTCGGATTAAAGTGTTCACTGATTATATATATACCACAGTAGTTTTAAAATAATCAGTGTATACACCTGTTATGTATAGGGACATTCACAATTCGCAGTACGTTAGCTGGTACCTCCACCAAGATAGCACTGTAGCCGCTATATTAACCATTTCAGTGATGATTTAAATTCCAAGGCCTGTATAGTGTAGTAAATGTATCGTACGGTTAGGTCCCGGAATATTTGCTATTGACAGAACGGCTCTTAATACATCCATTAACAGGGCATTGAAGCCGTTGGATTGATCTGTTGAATAAAAATTTACATTCCATAGCATCCATTAACGGGGCACTGAAGCCGTTGGATTGATCTGCTGAATAATAATTTACATTCCATGGCAGTGCTGGAATGACTAATGGCTGATCTATTACCGCTCGAGACATTAGCGGCTGACACCAAAGTACTATGTACTGCTATCACAGAACTCCAGCCGTGGTATTGAACTCTTCAGTGATGTTCTGCTTTCGACTGTAGTTCTAGAATAACCAATGTATATATCAGATACAGCTAGAGATATTTACAATTCGCAGTACCTCCGTTGGCACATACACCAATAGAGTAACGCAGCCGTTGGGTTGACATGTTCAATGATGGTTTAGATTCTATGAAAGCTCAATAATGAAGAAATGCAAGTCCTTTTTATTTCCAGACATTAACAATTGACTAAAGGGTATTGATTACTGCAATGATCAC
>NW_016962437.1:0-587 GCF_001483705.2 Eufriesea mexicana
AGAATGCACAAGAGGAAAGTAGGTCGCAGATATCCGCCGAAGAGCATTGCATAGCACAAACGTCTGAGCCATCCAAACCAAGCTTAACCGACCCCAACAACACCAAACGTAACCTCACAAAGCAGAACGTGTCACGCCCAATATTGCTGGTCTCCCAGAGGCAAGAAGGGTCCAGCAGAGCAATGCAGATCGCTGATGTCGACCGAATAGCAGTGTGTATCGTAAAAGTCAAAGCTACTCTAACCAAGCCTAGCCAAACCTATCCACGCCAAACGTAACGTACATCAGCCTAACGCGTCGAGGTCACTATTGCTGGCCTGTCCAGAGCCAAGCAGAACGTGTTGGAGCACAGTCGAGCACAGAAATCCACCGGATCGCAGTGCAAAGCACGAAAGTCAGAGCTACCCTATCCAATCCTAACAAAACGTACCATTACCGAACGTTGCCTAACACAACCTATCGCGGCACGGCCACTATTGATGGCCCTCGCAGAGTCCAGCAGGGTATAGTAGAGCGCAGTAGAGCTCAGAAAGCCACCAAATGGCAATGTGCAGCACAAAAGTCAAGTATACCCTAACACGACCAGA
>NW_016962438.1:0-987 GCF_001483705.2 Eufriesea mexicana
GAGCAGAGCAGAAAATATTAGCACGCAGTAGAGCGCGGAAATCCACCGGATAGCAGTGTATAAGGCAAAGGTCAAAGTTGAAAGTCCTTACCTAGCCAAAAGTAACACGTACAATCGGAGCGTAGCTTGAACTATCACGGTGGTACCGATATTGCTGGCCTCAATAGAGACAAGCGGAATATACCATACCACAGTGTAGCGAAGAAATCCACGGTATTGCAGTGAATAGCACAAAGGCCGTAGGTTCCCTAGCATAATTTGACCTAACCTAACCTAACCAAACGTAGCATATCTAAACATATCACGCATCGAGCACTGCTCCTTGCCTCCGCATAGCCATGCAGAATGTGGTAGAGCACAGTAGATCACAAAAGTCCACCGAATAGCAGTGTAAAGTACGAAAGTGAATGTAGCATATTCTAACCTAGCCAAACGTGGCAGGTCCAAACGTAGCATCATAACTAAGCCTTACTTGACGAGACCACCATTGCTGGCCTACACAATGGCAAGCAGAATGTACTGGAGCACAGTGAACCTCTGAATTCACCGCTTCGCAGCGAAAACCACAAAAGCCGTAGACGCCGTAGCATAATCTGACCTAACATAATCTAACCGAAGGTAGCATATCACAACATATCTTGCCGCGACCCCTTCTGCACGCATCCCCAGAGAAAAGCAGAATACAGTAGAGCACTGTGGATCACAGAAATGCACCGAATAAGAGTTTATAGCACGAAAGTCAATGCTACCCTATCCAAACTTAACCCAACGTAGCCAAACCAAACAAAGAACAAAACCTATCTCAACGTAAAGTGCTCCGAACACTATTGCTCGCCTCCCCATAGTCGATCAGTGTATAGCAGGGAATTGTAAAACGCAGAAATTCTCCGAATAGCGGTGTACGTTACAAAAGCCCTATCCTAACCTAACGAAACGTAACATAACTAAACCAAGCGTGCCGAGACAACTATTTCTGGCCACACCAGA
>NW_016962439.1:0-1040 GCF_001483705.2 Eufriesea mexicana
ACCACAATATTAGTCGAAAATGTCAATAAAATTAAATTTTCCAGGAGGATTATATAGCATTCCTATGCATATAGCACGCCAATAGAATCTTTCTTCATTATTTATGCCAGAAAGTTAGCTGACGGCGATAGTAGTCGAAAATGTCAACAAAATTGTATTTTCAACCACATTCTATATCCATGCAGTTTCTGTAGCACACAAAAAGAATCTTTCCTCCTTACATATGCAAGGAAGATAGCTCACCATGACATTAGTCAAAAATGACTACAAAATTGAAATAACCAGCTAGATTCTGTAGCATTGCGTCACGGCTATAGCACGCCAATTGAATCTCTCCTCCTTATTTATACAAGAAAGTTAGCTCGCCGAGATGTTAGTCGAAAATGTCAATAAAATTGAATTTTCTAGCCAGATTCTACAGAATTGCGATGGCTACAGCACTCCAAATGGATCTTTCCTCCTTACTTATGCAAGGAAGATAGTTCACCACGATATTTGTCGAAAATGTCAATAAATACGAATTTTCCTTACACATTCTACTGCACTGCATTTGCTATAGCACGCCAAAAGGATCTTTCCTCCTTAACTATGCAAGAAAGCTAGCTCACCACGATGTTAGTCGAAAATGTCAACAAAATTGAAAATTCCGACCAGAGTCTTCCGCATTGCAATGCCTATTTCATGCCAACAGAATCTTTCCTCCTTATTTATGCAAGCAAGTTAACTCACCACAATATTAGTCGAAAATGTTAACAAAATTGACCTTTCCAGCCAGATTCTACAGCATTGCGACGGCTATAGCACGCCAATTGAACCTTTCCTCCTTACTTATGCAAGGAAGATAGTTCACCACGATATTAGTCGAAAATGTCAATCAAATTGAATTTCCCTTCCAGATTCCATAGCGTTGCAATGCCTAGAGCACGCCAATAGAATCTTTGCTCCTTATTTATTCCAGATAGTAAGCTAATCTCGATAGGAGCCGAAAATGTCAACAAAATTGTATTTTCCAGCCACATTCTATATCATTGCAATGGCTA
>NW_016962440.1:0-632 GCF_001483705.2 Eufriesea mexicana
GCAATGGCTATAGGACGCCAGTAGAATCAACCCTCCTTATTTATGCAATAAAGTTAGCTCACCTCGATATTAGTCGAAAATTTCAATGAAATTGAATTTTCCAGGAAGATTCTATAGCGTTGCAATGGGAATAGCACGCCAATAGAATCTTTCCTCCATATTTATGCAAGAAAGTTAGCTCACCACGATATTAGATGAAAATATCAATAAAATTGAATTTTCCAGTCATATTCAATAGCATTGCGACGGCTATTGCACGCCAATCGAATCCTTCCTCCTTATTTAAGAAAGAAAGATAGCTCACCATGATATTAGTCGAAAATGTCATAAAATTGAATTTTCCAACCACATTCAATATCATTGCAATGGCTATAGCACGCCAATAGAATTATTCCACCTTATTTATGCAAGGAAGGGGGCCCACCACGGTATTAGATTAAAATGCCAGTAAAATTGAGTTTTCCTGCCAGAGTCCATAGCATTGCAAAGGCTATTGCACGCCAATAGAATCGTTCCTCATTAGTTACGCAAGAAAGTTAACTCACCACGATATTAGTCGAAAAAGTCAGCAAAATTGAACTTTCCGACCACATTTTATATTATTGCAATGGGTATAGCAAGCCAATGGTATG
>NW_016962441.1:0-635 GCF_001483705.2 Eufriesea mexicana
GCCCTACTGTGCTCTAATATGCACTGCATGGGTCTGGGGTGACCAGCAGTAGTGGGATCGGAAAGTTGTGCTCAGCAAGGTCTGGCTAACGTTGCTTTGACTTATGTGCTATACACTTCTATTCGGCGGACTTCTGTGCCTTACATTTCTCTACTATTCCCTGCTCCACCCTTGGGAGGCCAGCAGTAGTGGTCGCGGCAAGTTGGTTTGATACTTGCTACGTTCGGCTACGTCACATTTCGTTAGGATAGGATAGCATAACTTTGACTTTTGCGCTATACACTGCACTCGGGTTGGTCTCTGCGCTCTTCATTGCTCTACTATACTCCGCTCGACTCTGTGGAGGCCAGTGATAGTGGTCCTGGCACGTAAGGTTGAGTTAGGCAACGATTGGTTAGGTTACGTTTGCTTGCGTTATGTTTGGATAGCTTTGACTCTTCTGCTATACATTGCGATTGTACGGCTTTATGCGATTTACTCTCCTCTGATATGTTCCCCGTGTACCTGAGGAGGGCAGAACTCGGCACATTAGTCTGAGTCATGTTGCGTTAGGTTATGTTAGGTTTGGTTAAGGTAGGATAATGTAGCTTAGACTTTTGTGCTATACAGAGCTATTCGGTGTATTCCTGTGTCCT
>NW_016962442.1:0-1685 GCF_001483705.2 Eufriesea mexicana
GTCGAAGCGATCCTATCCTAACCTATCCAAACGTAATAGGACCAATCGTAACATATCTTAACGGAATGTGCCGAGACCACTGTTACTTGAATCCGCAGAGCCAACCAGAACACACTGGAGAATAGTAGACAGCTGGCAGCCAGCAAATAATAACACAAACATCAAGGATTCCCTTTCCTTACCAGACCTAAACTGACCCAAACAAGTGTAGACTAAATGAACCTAACGAGTGGAGTCCAATACGCTGGCCTACCCAACGCCAAGCAGAAAATGTTAAAGGAGAGTAGAGCGCAGAAGTCCAAAGAATGGCAATGTACAGCAGAAAGGTCAAAGATATCCTGACCCAACCCAGACAAGCCTTACCTATCCAAACGTAACCTAACTGAACCTAACCTTCCGTGACCAATATAGCCGGCATCCCTGAGCCAAGCAGATCATATTATAGCACGGTAGAGCGCAGAAATCCACCGAATAGAACTGTATAGCATAAAAGTCGGATCTAGCCAACCCTAACCTAACCAAACAAATCCTAACCCAACCTAACGTGCCGGGACCACTATTGCTGGCACCCACAGAGCCGGGAAGAGTATGCTAGAGCACAGTAGTTCGCCGAAATCGACCGCATTGCTGTGCATAGCACAAAAGACAAAGGCAACCTGACCAAACATAATCTAACCCAACTTAACCAAACGTAACTTGCCGCGATTACCATTATGTTACATTTGCGAGGTTGTGTTAGGTATAGTTCGATTATGATAGCCATGACCATCGTCCATACACTATGTTTCTATGGCTTTCTGAACTCTCCTCTCAACTAATCTGTGCTGCTCGGCTCTGGAGTGGTCAGCAGTAACGTTCACGGCATGATAGGCTGAGTTAGTTTGCGTTTGGCTATGTTACGCTCTGTTATATTAGGACAGTGTAGCACTGACTTCCTTGCTACGCGCTGCTATTCGAAGAGTTTCTGCTCCCTACTGTGCTCTAATATCTTCTACTTGTCTCTAGCGAGGCCAGAAATTGTTGTATCGGCAAGTTAGGATGTTTTCGGCTACGCTTGGTTAGTTAAGGTTGCGCTATGTTCGGTTAGGACAGCTTCGACTTTCGTGCTATACACCGTTATTCGGCGGTTTCCTGCGCTCGTCTGTTCTCTACAACATTCTGCTTGGCCCTGTGGAGGCCAGCAGCAGTTGTCTCGGCCTGTTGGTTTAAGCAGTGTTACGTTTGGTGATGTGAGGGTTTATTAAGTTAGGATAGAGTAGTTTTGACTTTTGTGCCATACACTGATATTTGATGGATTCCTGCGTTCCTCTATGCTCTAGTACGTTCTGATCGGCTCTGGGGAGGCCAGCAATTGTGGTCTCGACACGTGAGTTTGAGATATGTTTCGCCTATCATGTTAGGTTTGGCCATGTTAGTATAGTAGCTACGACCTTTGCGCTATACACTGCTATTGGGTGGATTTCTGCGCTCTACTGTCCTCTACTACATTCTGCTTGGCACTGGGGAGTCCAGAAATAGTGGCCGCTGCTCGTTAGGTTCAGTTATGTTACGTATGGCTAGGTTACTTTTGCTTGGGCTAGGTTTGGACAGATTTTGATATTCTGCCATACACTGAGATTCTATGGATTTCTGCGCCCTACTCTCCTCTAGTATGCTCTGCATGGCTCTGGGGAGGCCAGCAATGG
>NW_016962443.1:0-1020 GCF_001483705.2 Eufriesea mexicana
TCCACTAAAAATACAAGTTCCTCAAGAGATTTGGGTCGTCATTAACCGTCGCCAATTGCGGTCAACCTATTGACGATATACGCATATGATATATCTATATGTTACGCGGTGCATTCGACCCATCCCGCCTTGGCTTATCCATCACGAGCCGTGGGGTCAGTATTTCCAAGGTTTATAACGCGATCGTAAAGACCGGCTGTATGAGTTGGAATCTTAGAATATTGGGGAGCTTAAACAAATTTTTATAATCCTAATCTAATCCATACTCGATAGCTGAAGACGTGTTATAAAACATATTAATTCCGAAGGGTCACACCGAAGCGTATCTAACGGTCTTACAAGCCTGCGCTTCGGGCCCAGAGGAACGCCGTGGCCTTGGGAAAAACCCATGATCTCACACCCGCTCAAGTGTCGTCCCACCCTTGCAGGAGAAGGCGCGTCAAGGGGGCATGGAAGGGTAATCACGGCACTGAGGATGCCGCTGATTGGAAAATTGGGACTTCTTAAAATAGCCAATCAGCGTGCATTCTAAACACGCCAAGGCGAGGAACCAAAACACTCAAAAAACCAAAGTCAGTTAGAATCAGTCCACCGAACGGTCAACGCGATCAAACAGTACGATAAAACAACCCTTAACAGCTCTAAACCTTAAAACAGTCTAAAGCACTCCACGCGAAACCAATCGATGGAAACAATTTCGTTTGCGTCGCGTAGGAAACAACCAGTGTAATGGGCCTTACCCTACGGCCCTAACCTCGCAAAACTCCAGCTGAGAGGGTTACAATGTTCAGGGCACAAGTGTTATAAATAAATTGTTATACACATACATTGATGTCTCGCACTAAACTATAGACGCGTTTTCCTCAAAAGAATTCATACATATGATATATCTATATCTATCGAATTAAAATGATGTCAATATTTGCAATAGTTTCCCTTTATCGTTCACAGAAATTGTATTGCGTCTGTAGCGTCCTACGGTATCGAATCTCTTCGATTTCCAAGAACGCTTATCACGCG
>NW_016962444.1:0-605 GCF_001483705.2 Eufriesea mexicana
GAAAAGTCGAAGCTATACTAACATAACCCAAACAAACCTAACATAACAAAACCTAATCTAACTGAAGCTGACGTGGCAAGATAACTGTTGCTGGCCTCCCCAGAGCAAAGCAGAATATACTAGTGCAATGTAGATAGCAGAAATAGGCCGAATAGCGGTGTACAGCACAAAAGCCAAAGCTCTGCATACAAAGCTATCCTGCACCTGACATAACAGACCGTGACGTGGCTCAATATAACATGCCGCGACATCTATTGCTGGCGTCCACAGAGACATCCTGAATATGATGGAGCACCGAACAGCGTAGGAATCCGTAGAATAGCTTTGCGCAGCACAAAAGACACACCAATCCTGACCCAACCCAACGTAACTTAGCCAAACCGAACGTCACATATCTCATAATGACCTGCCGTGACCACCATTGCTGGCTATTCCATAGCCATGCAGAACATACTAGAGCACAGTAGATTGCAGAAAACCACCGAATAGCAGTATACAGCACAAAACTCAAAGCTTTCATAACCAAGCATAACCAAACCTAGCATAACCAAACGTAACATAACTTAACCTAACGTGCCACGACCGCTATTGCTGACCCGCCGATC
>NW_016962445.1:0-1306 GCF_001483705.2 Eufriesea mexicana
ACTGCTATTCGGCGGCTTTCTGCGCTCTACTGTTCTGTTGTATATTCTGCTTGGCTCTGTGGATGCCAGCAATGGTGGTCTCGGCGCGTGAGGCTTTGTTATGTTACGTTTGGTTAGCAAAAATTGGTCTGGGTAAGGTTAGTGCAGCTATGACTTTCCGCTATACATTGCCATCGTTTGGACTTCTGTGCTCTACTCTTCTTTAATATGTTCTGCTTGGCGATGGCGAGGCCAGCAATAGTGGATTGGCTCGTTGTGTTCAGTTAGTCTACGTTTCGTTAGGTCATGTTGGGTCAGGATAGGTTAGGAATAGGGTACCTTTGACTATTGTGCCGTATATTGCTGCTCGGCGGCTTTCTGCCTTCTATTGTGCTTTGGTATGTTCCGCTTTTCTCTTGGGAGGCCTGTAACAGTGGTCTCGGCAGGTTAGATTGAGTTATGCTACGATTGGTTAGGTTACGTTTAATTGTGTTAATTTGGGATAGTTTAGACTTCCGTGGTATACACTGTTTTACGGTGGTCTTCTGCGCTGTACTGAGCTCTACCGTAACCTGCTTTGCCCTGGCGAGTCCAGCAATAGCGGTTGCGGCGGGTTGTGATTAGTTATGCTTCGTCTGATTATGATATGTTGGTTTGTGTTAGGTTAGGTGTATATGACTTTTCTGCCATATACTGCGATTTTATGGATTTCTGAGCTCTACACCTCTCTGATATGTTATGCTTTGATCTTGGGAGGACGGCAATAGTGGTCCAGGCACATTAGGTTTTAATAGGTTACGTTTGGTTACGCTGCGTTTTGTTAATTTAGGACAGGCTACTTTGACTTTTGAGCTGTGCACTGCTATTCGGTGGACTTCTGCGCTCTACATTGCTCTACCTTACTCTGCTCGACGCGGGGGAGGACAGCAGTAGTGGTCTCGCCACGCTAGGTTGAGCTAGGCTACGTTTGTTTTTATTACGTCTGGATAGGCAGGACAGGATATGTCTGACTTTTGAGCTAAACAATGCTGTTAGGTGGACTTCTGCGCTCTACTGTGCTCTTATATGCTCTGCCTGCCTCTGCGGCGGACAGCAATTGTGTTCTAAGCACGTTAGGTTGACTTATGCTACGTTCTGTTCGGCTGTGCTGGTTTGGCGTAGGTACGGATAGCTTTAACTTTCGTGGTATACATTGCTTCTCGGTGGATTTCCACGCTCTACAGTGCTCCGGTATGCTCTAGACGACTCTGGGAAGCCAGCAATTGTGGTCGCGTCACATTAGACTTAGTTATGTTACGTTTGGTTATGTCAAGCTTGGTTAGGTTAG
>NW_016962446.1:0-559 GCF_001483705.2 Eufriesea mexicana
ACGCCAAAAGAATCTTTCCTCCTTATTAATGCAAGAAAGTTAACTCACCAAGATATTAGACGAGAATGTTGATAAAATTGAGTTTTCCGGCCAGATTCTGCAGCATTGCAATGGCTACAGCACGCCAAAATGATCTTTTCTCCATGTTTATGCAAGAAAGTTAGCTCACACCGATATAAGCGTCATATGTCAATAAAATTGAACTTTCCAGCCAGATTCTGTACCAATGCGATGGCTATAGCAAGCCAATAAAATCTTTCATCCGTATTTATGCAAGATAGTTAGCTCCCCACGATAATAGTCGAAACTGTCAATAAAATTGAATATTCCAGGAAGATTCTATTGCATTGCAATGCCTATAGCACGACAATAGAGTCTATCCTACTTATATATGCGAGAATGTCATCTCACCACGATATTAGCCGAAAATGTCAATAAAATTGTATTTTCCAACCAGTTTTCCATCCACACTCTGTATCATTGCAATGTCTACACTACGCCAATAGAATCTATCCTGCTTATTTATGCGAGAAAGATATCTCACCACGATAAGGGACAA
>NW_016962447.1:0-524 GCF_001483705.2 Eufriesea mexicana
TTCACTAACCTGTTCCGCTTGACCCTGGGGAGGCCAGCAATATTGTTCGCGGCACGGTAGGTTAAGTTGGGTCATGCTTGGTTGTGTTACGGTTGGTTAAGTTAGGAGAGGATAGCTTTGACTTTAGCGCTATAGTCACTAAGTTAGGAGAGGATATCTTTGACTTTAGCGCTATAGTCTGCTATTAGGTGGACTCCTGCGTCCTACAGTGCTCTAACGTTTTCAGCGTGACTGTAGAACGGACAGCAATAGCGGTATCCGCACGTCGCGTTGGGTCACGTTACGTTCGGTTATGTTGGGTTATTGTAAGTTTGGTTAAGGTAACTGCAACTTCTGTTGTGTACACTATGCGGATGACTTCTGCGCTCTGCTGCGCTCTGCTGCGCTCTAGTTTGTACTGCATGGCTTCGGGGGGTGGGGGGGCAGCAATATCGGTTTCGCCGCGTTACGTTGGTTTAGGCTACGTTTGGTTTTGTTATGTTGGTTTGGGTTAGGCCTACGTAGCTTTGTCTTTTCGACATACA
>NW_016962448.1:0-231 GCF_001483705.2 Eufriesea mexicana
GACCTGACTGATCTGACCTGACCTGTCCTGACCTGACCTGACCTGACCTGACCTGGCCTGACCCGTCCTGACCTGACCTGACCGGACTGATCTGACCTGACCTGACTTGACTGACCTGACCTGACCAGGCCTGACCTGACCTGACATGGCCTGGCCTGGCCTGACCTCACATGACCTGATATAACTTGACCTGACCTTGCCTGATCTGGGCTGACATGATCTGACCTGACG
>NW_016962449.1:0-576 GCF_001483705.2 Eufriesea mexicana
CACGCCAATAGTATCTTTCCTCCATATTTAGGCATGAAAGGTAGGGCACCGCGATACTAGTCGAAAATGTCAATAAAATTAAATTTTTCATCCTGATTGTATTGCATTGCAATGTCTATAGCGCGCCAATAGAATCTCTCCTCCTTATTTATGCAAGAAGTTTACCACACCACGATATTAGTCGAAATTGTCAATAAAATTGAATTTTCGATGCAGGTTCTGTAGCATTGCAACGGCTATATCACGCCAATAGTCCCTTATTTCCTCCTTATTTATAAAAGAAAGTTACCTCACCACGATATTAGTCGAAAATGTCAATGAAACTGAGTTTACGAGCCAGATGCTATAGCATTGCAATGGCGATAGCAGACCAATAGAGTCGTTCCCCCATATTTATGCAAGAAAGACCGGTCACCTCGATATTATTCGATAATGTCAATAAAATTGAATTTCCCAGCAATATTCAATGGTATTGCAATGGCAATTGAACGCCAATAGAATCTTTGCTCCATATCTATGCAAGAAAGTCGGCTCAAAATGTTATTAGTGCAAAATGTAAATGAAATTGAATTTTCG
>NW_016962449.1:630-938 GCF_001483705.2 Eufriesea mexicana
GCACGCCAATACTATCTTTCCTCCTTATTTATACAAGAAAGCCAGCTCACCACGATATTTGTCGAAAAAGTTAATAAAATTGGATTTTCCAGCCAGATTCTATAGGACAGCAATGGCGATAGCACGCGAATAGAATCGTTCCCGCATATTTATGCATGAAAGATAGGGCACCGCGATACTAGACGAAAATGTTAATAAAATTGATTTTTCCATTCAGATCCTATAGAATAGCAATGGCTATAGACGGCTAATAGAATCTTTCCTCCAGATTTATGCAAGAAAGATCGGTCAAAACGATATTGTTCGAA
>NW_016962450.1:0-285 GCF_001483705.2 Eufriesea mexicana
TGACCTGACCATATATGATCTTGCCTGACCTGCCCTGACCTGAAGTGACCTGAACTGACAGCAACTGTCCTTCCCTGACCTCACCTGACCTGACCTGACCTGACCTGACCTGACCTGACATGACCTGATCTAACTTGACCTGACCTTGCCTGCCCTGTCCTGACCTGAACTGACATGAACTGACATCATCTGGCCAGACCTGACCTGACATGACCTGGGCTCACCAGACCTGACCTGACCTGTCTTGACCTGACCAGACCAGACCTGACCTGACCTGACCAGCCC
>NW_016962451.1:0-242 GCF_001483705.2 Eufriesea mexicana
TTGAATTTTCCAGCCGGATTCTATAGCATCGCAATGACTATAGCACGCCAATAGCATCTATACTTGTTATTTATGCGGGAAAGGTAGCTCACGATGATATTCGACGAAAACGTGAATAAAGTAGAATTTTCCAGCCAGATTCTATAGCATTGAAAAGGCTACAGCACGCCAATAGAATTGTTCCCCCCTATTTATGCTAGAAAGTTTGCCCATCACGATATTAGTCGAAAATGTCAATAAAA
>NW_016962452.1:0-578 GCF_001483705.2 Eufriesea mexicana
CACATCCGTACATACACCCATTCACACATCCGTATATGCATCCATACATATGATCTTGCATACGCGCATCCATACATCCATTCATACATTCTTACATACATCCATACATACATCCATACATCCATCCATACAAACATCCGTACATACGTCCATTCATACATCCATGCATACATCTATACATACATCAACACATACATCCATCCATCCACACATCCATACATATATAAATCCATACATACATACATCCGTACATCCATAAATACGTACATCCATCCATCCATACATCAATCCACCAATCCAACCATCTATCCATCGATACATCCATCCGTACATACAGCCATCCATCCATACATACATCCAGCGGTACTTCCAAACCTCTATACGCCCATCTATCCATACGTCCACCCATCCATGCATCCATCGATCCATGTAGCCATACATACATACATCCACACATCCATACATACATTCATACATCCATACCTGCATATATCCATACATCCATACATCCATACATGCATGCATGCATACAATCATCCTTACATCCATACATTCATACACACATACATCCAAACATG
>NW_016962453.1:0-590 GCF_001483705.2 Eufriesea mexicana
CCGGGGCTATGCAGTATGCGGTAGAGCACAGTAGAGCGCACAAGCCCACAAGCCCACAGAATAGCACGGTATAGCACGAAAGTCAAAACTATCACAAACTATCGCGAACAAACGTAACCTAACTAACCGCAGCGTATCTCCAGCTAACATGAAGGGACAACTAGTACAGCACACCCAAGAGCTGAGCAGAGTGCGGTAGAGCAATGTAGGGCGTTTGAATACGACTAATAGCAGTGTACATCACTAAAGTCACAGCTACCTTATTCTAACCAGTCCAAGCGTAATATGATCAAACGCAATCTAACATAACCTTACGTGCCGAGACCACTACTGCTTGATTCTCCGGAACCACGAAGAATATAATAGGGCACAGCAGAGAGCAGAATGCCTCCAAAGAGCGGTGAGGAACACAAACGTGAAAGAAATCCTAGCCTTACGTGTCCTATCGTAAAAAAACCAAGCGCAGACTAACTAAAGAAGCGCAGACTAACTAAACCTAACGAGTCGAGACCGTTCTTGCTCTCCTTCACAGTGCCATGCAGAACATACCGGAGCACAGTAGAGCAGAGAAATCCACAGAACTGCAGTGT
>NW_016962454.1:0-843 GCF_001483705.2 Eufriesea mexicana
TACCATATCCTAACCTTACCAAGCGCAACAAGATCGAACGTGTCATAGCTCAACCTAACGTGCTGAGAGAACTATAGCTAGTCTCCACAGGGACGAGCAGAATACACTAGAGCACAGCAGAGCGCAGAAATCAACCGCTTTGAAGTGTATGGCACAAAAGTCAAACATACTCAGACCTAACTTGGCCTAACCTATCCTATCCGAACGTAGTGTAACACAACGCAACCTGATGAGACCAATATTGCTTGCCTCGCAGAGACAAGCAGAGCATATTACAGAGGATTAGTGGGCACAAATCCGCCAAATGGCTGTGAATAGCACAAGAGACGGAGTTGCCTATCCTAACCTGGAAAATCTTAGTACATCCAGACTTAGCCTAACTCAACCTAACATAACGAGACCACAGCTGCTGCCCTCCAGAGAAAAAAGCAGAAAGTACTAGTGGATAGTAAAGCGCAGATCCACCGCACCCCAGTGAGTAGCCCAAAAGCCGAAGATATCCTAACCTAACCTAACCTAACCTGACCAAACCGAACTCAACGCAGCATAACGCGCCGAGGCCACTATTTCTGGAATTCCCAGAGCAATGCATGGAACATTAGATCAAAGTAGAGCAGAGAAACCCACCGAATGGCCTTGTACAGCAGAAGAGTAATAGATATCCTGGCCTAACATAACCGAAAATAGTAAAACCGAACGTAACCTAACTCAACCCAACGTGCCTATACCTCAGTCTTTGACATCCCCAAAGCAAAGCAGAGCATACTATTGCACAGTAGGGCTCAAGAATAACCCGAATAGCACTTTGTAGCACAAAAGTCAAGAGTATCTCGTACTAACCTA
>NW_016962455.1:0-229 GCF_001483705.2 Eufriesea mexicana
CTCTTTTCTTATCCACTGCAATGCGGTCGATCTCTGCACACAACTGTGCTCTAGTACATTCTGTTTGTCTCTGTGGAGGCCTGCAATAGTGGTCTCAGCACATTAAGTTCAGCAATGTTACGTTTGGTTAGGTTAGGTTAAGTTCAGTTCGGACGGGTTATCCTTCACTTCGTGATATACACTGCGATTCAGCGGACACCGGCTCTCGAATAGGCTGTGTTGTTTTCTC
>NW_016962456.1:0-1158 GCF_001483705.2 Eufriesea mexicana
CATCTTTGTGCTATACATTGTTATTAATCGCATTTCGGCATTCTGCAGTGCACTACTATATTCAGTATGTCACTGGGGAGGACAGCAGTTGAAGTCGCGTCACTATACTTTGAGTTAAGCTATATTTGATAAGGTTACGTTTGTTTCGGTTAGGTTCGGACAGCACCGGATTTTCAAATATAAACTGCGATTCTATGGACTTCTGCACGACACTCACCACTAACGTGTTCTGCTTGGCTTTGTGGAGTCCGGAAATAGCGAACGCGGCACGTTACGTTGAGTGAGGCTGCGTTAGGTTATGCTACGTTAGTTTGAGTTAGGTTTGGTTAGCGTCTTGTTTTGTGCTGTGCACAGATGTTCGGCAAGTTTCGGCACTCTGCAGTGCTCTAGTGTTTTATGCTCGGCTCTGGGGAGCCCAGAAATATTTGTCTCGACATGATATATTTGGTTGTTCTACTTTAGGTTAGGTTACTTTGTCTTTGGTTAGGTCTGAATAGCAACCACTTTTCTGCTGTACACTGCGAGTCTCTGGATTTGTGCGCTCTACTCCCCTCTACCACGTTCTGCTCGGCTCTGGGGAGGCCAAAAATGGTGGTCTCGGCATGTTATGTCGTGTTATGCTACGTTTGGTTGGGTTTGATCATGTCAGGTTAGGATACCTCCCAACCTTCTGCTATACATTGCAAGCTGGAGATGGAGGATTTCTGCACTCAACTGTGCTGCAGTATATTCTGCTTGGCTCTGAGTAGCCCAGCTATATTGTCCTCCGCACGTTTGCTTCAGTTACGTTACGTTTGATAAGGTGTGGTTAAGTTACGCTCGGTTTGGATAGCCTTGACTTTCGTGATATGCACTGTCATTAGGCGGATTTCAGCACTCTACGGTGCACTACGATTCTCTGCTAGACCCTAGGGCGGCCAGCAATAGCGGTCGCGCTATCTGATATTGAGTTGGTATACGTTTGGCTAGGTTACCTTAGTTTGGGTTAGGATCGAATACCTTTAGCTTTTCTCCTGTAAACTGCGGCACTGTGGATTTCTGCGCTCCACTGTACTCTAATATACTCGGCTCGGCTCTTTGGATGCAGGCAATAGTGAACGCGGCACGTTATGTTTAGTTATGCAACGTTTTTCAATGTTACGATAGTTTGGGTTAGGT
>NW_016962457.1:0-501 GCF_001483705.2 Eufriesea mexicana
TGTCTCTCTGTGGTTCCTATGGTGCTTCCGGTTGGTACCCTTATGGCTGTGTTACTATAATAGCAGGTAGAAGCAGACAAAAAAGGGGTGCGTTTCGTCCTGGGCCTGCTATTGGACTCGTCGGTAAGGCTCTCCAGCAGGCCTTGCCTTAGATGGAGGATACTTAGGTAGCTTGTATTATAGAACTATAGGAACTCGTATTTTATAGGAGTCGAGGATTCACTGAAGACTTGCGAGAAACCTGAAACCTCCGTTTTCCATCTAACACTGAGGGTGTGAACATTTATTACAGGAAAATCTAATTTCTCGGTACAATTAGCGACACCTGTGTTCAATATTAAAATAAACTGCCGATCGTATTCGCAATTCTACAAGTGACCGATAGATAAACAGACATAGTTTTGTGAACTCTCTCGAATATTTCATATAATCTATGGCACTTATTAAAATTGCAACGAAATAATTGGAGAAATATTTAAAAAATGAATAGAATTGTAGATA
>NW_016962458.1:0-2271 GCF_001483705.2 Eufriesea mexicana
CCTAACGTAATCAAACGTAATATAATCAAACGTATCCTAACTTAACCTAACGCGCAGAGACCGTTATTGCTGTAATCCCCAGAGCCAAGCGGAATATACTGTAGCACGGTAGATCGCCGGGAGCCAATAAATAGCAGCGCACAGCAAAAAAGCCAAATGTCTCGTAACCTAACCTGTCCTGACATAACGTAGTCAAACGAGGACAAACAAAACCTAACGAACCGGAACAATATCTCTGGCCTCCCCATAGCCAGGGATAACATGCTAGAGCACTGCAGTGCGCGGAAATCCAACGAGCAGCAGTGTATGCCACAGAAGTCAGAGCCGTCACAACCAAACCTAACCAAACCTTGCCTAGACGAACGAAACCTGACTCAAACTGTCGTGTCACGGACACTATTGCTGGTCACCCCAGGTTCGAGCAGAGTATGGTAGAGAAACGTAGAGCGCAGAAATTCACCTAATAGCAGTGTATGGCGCTAAAGTCAGACTTACCCTATCCTGACCTAACCAAACCTAACATAACCGAATGCAATCTAACTCAACCTTACGTGCCGCGACAAGTATTGCTGACCTTCACAGGGTCAAGCAGAGCACATTAGTGGAGAGTAGAGCGCGCAAGTGCATAGAATATCAGTGAGTAGCACAAAAGTCAATGCTATCCAGATATAACACAACGCTGCCTATCCTAGCCAAACGTAATCTAACCCATCCTAAAGTGCAGCGAACACAATTTCTGGCCTTCCCATTGCCAGGCAGAGAATGTTAGATTGCAGTAGAACGCAGAAACCCTACGAATAGCAGTGCAGAGCACAAAAGTCAAAGCCATCCTAACTAAACCATTCCTAACCTAAGATAACCAAACGCAGGATATCGAAACCTAACTTGCCTCGACTGCCACGGCCGGCGTTCCCAGAGTCGAGTAGAGTATAGTAGAGTAACGAAGAGCGCAGAAATCATACGAACGGCAGTGTATAGCACAAAAGTCAAAGTTATCCTATCCTAACCCAAACAAGCGTAACATACTCGAACGTAACATAACACTACCTAACGTGTCCGGACCAATATTTCTGGCCTCCCCATAGCCAAGCAGGACGCATTGGTGGCGAATGCAGCACAAAAGTCAATAGAATGGCAGTGTATTGCTGAAAACTCAAAGCTATTCATACCTAACCCATGCCAAAGTAACATAGCCAAACATAACCTAATACAGCGTTACCTGCCGCGGCCACTATTTCTGGCCTCTCCAGGGCAGATTAGCGTATATTATATCACATTAGAGCGCAGAAATTCACTGAGCAGCCGCGTACAACACAAATGTGAAAGCTGTTATGTCCTAACGGAATCAAACATAACATAACCGAACGATATTTAACTGCACCTAACGTGGGTAGCCCACTATTGCTGAAATCGCCAGGGCCAACCAGAATACAATAGAGCACAGTAGAGCGCCAAGCCCCACAGCAATTCAGTGTAAAGCACATATGACAGACAGAACCTAACCCAACCTGTCCTAACCTAGCCTAACCTGACCTAACTTAACCTAACCGACCGTAGCCTAACTGAACATAACGTGCCGAAATCACAATTGCTCTCTTTCCCAGAGCCAAGCTGAAAATATTACAGCAGAGTGGGTCGCAGGAATCCACAGAATGGCCGTGCTTAGGACAAATGTCAAACCTATATGCTCCTAACGTAACCAATCGTAACATGCACGAACGTAACCTAACCCGACCTAACGTGCCGCAACCGCTGTTGATGTACTCCCCGTCGCAAAGCAGAACATGTTAGATGAGAGTAGATCGCAGAAGTCCAAATAATGGCCATGTACGGCAGAAAAGTCAAAGCTACCGTTATCTGACACAGACGAACCAAACCTAGCCAAACCTAACCAAACGTAACCCAACTCAACATAACATGCCGCGGCCCCCATTGTTTGGCTCCACAAATCCAAGTAGATTAGAGTATATCACAGTAGATGGAAGGGATCCACCGATTAAGGCTGTATCGCACAAAAGTCGGGCTACCCTAACCAAACCTAACCGAACCTAGCCAAGCCAAACGTAACATAATCGCAACCTAAAGTAACGTAACTCAACTCAACGTGACGCGATCACTTTTGCTGGCACCCCCAGAGCCAAGCAGAATATTGTAGACCACTTTAGATCACAGAAATCCGGCGAATAACAGTGTGTAGCACGTGAGTCAAAGGTATCCCAACCAAACAGTGCCTAACCTGTCCTAACAAAACGTCACATGACTCAACCTAAC
>NW_016962459.1:0-246 GCF_001483705.2 Eufriesea mexicana
TTGCCATTGGGCTGAAGGCGTTAGGCGATCTAGTCACCAAGCTCCAACATGTTATAGATTTTGCATAGACCTATTCTCTGGTAAGTAGATGGCTGTACTTGCCATTGGATTGAAGGTGCTGTGCGATCTATTCACCAAGCTATAACAGGTTATAGATTTTGAATAGACCTACTCTCTGACATGTAGAATGCTGTACTTGCAATTGGATTGAAGGCGTCAGGCGATCTATTCACCAAGCTATAACAG
>NW_016962460.1:0-466 GCF_001483705.2 Eufriesea mexicana
TCTTGCATAAATAAGGAGGAAAGATACTTTTGGCGTGCTATAACCATTGCAATGACATAGAATATGCCTGGTAGATTCAATTTCATTGACATTTTCGACTAATATCGTGGTGAGCTATCTTTCTGGCGTAAATGAGGCAGAAAGATTCTATTGGCGTGCCTTGCCATTGCAATGCCAGTGAATTTGGCTGGAAAAATCAATGTATTGACATTTTCGACTAATATGGTGGCGAGCCAACTTTCTTCCATAAATCAGGAGGAAAGATTCCGTTGGCATGCTGTAGGCATTGCAATGCTATAGAATCTTGCTGGAAAATTCAATTTTATTGACATTTTCGATTAATGCCGTGGTGATGCAACTTCCGTGCGTAAATAAGGAGGAAAGACTCTATTGGCGTGCTGTTGGCACCACAATGCTCTGGAATCTGGCTGTAAAGTGCAATTTTCTTGACATTTTCGACTGATAT
>NW_016962461.1:0-242 GCF_001483705.2 Eufriesea mexicana
AATAGACCTATTCACTGGCAAGTAGATGGCTGGACTTGCCATTGGATTGAAGGGGTTAGGCGACCTATTCACCAAGCTATATCAGGTTATTGATTTTGAATAGACATATTCACTGGCAAGTAGATGGCTGTAATTGCCATTGGTTTGAAGGCGTTGGACGATCTATTCACCATTCTATTACAGGTTATAGATTTTGAGTTGACCTATTCTCTGGAAATTAGGTGGCTGTACTTGCCATTGGA
>NW_016962462.1:0-824 GCF_001483705.2 Eufriesea mexicana
AGCGATAGTGGTCTCGGTACGTTAGCTTAAGTTGGATTACGTTTGGCTACGTTACGTTTGGTTGGGTTAGGAGAGGAAGCTCAGACTTAGGCGCCGTACACTGCTGTTGGTTGGATCCCTGCGTTCTTAATTGCTCTACTATACTCCGCCCCACTCGCGTGAGGCCAGCAGTAACGGTCGTGGCTCGTTGGGTTCAGCTGTTTACACTTGGTTATATCAGGATAAGCTATGCTTGGTTAGCATAGCTTTGGCTTACGAGCTATACACTGCTATTCGGTGGATACCTGCGCTCTACTGTGCTCTTATATTTTCTGCTTGGCTTTGAGGTGGCCAGTAAACCTGGTCTCGGTACGCTAGGTTGAGCTGGGTTAGGTTACGCAAGTTTCGGTTAGGATAGCTTTGCCTTTCGTACTATTCGCTGTCACTCGGCGGATTTCTGCCCTCTACTGTGCTCTACTATATTATGCTGGACTCTGGCGGGGCCTGCAATAGTGGTCGCGGCACGTTAGATTTAGTTAGCTTATGTTTGGTTGTGTTACGGTTGTTGAGGTTAGGATAAGATAGCTTTGACTCTTGTGCTATACACTGCCGTTCCATGGATTTCTGCACTCCACACTTCTCTAGTATGTTCCGCTCGGCTCTGTGGAGGCCAGCAATAGTGGTCGCGGTTACTTGGGTTGAGTTAGGTTTCTCTTGCCTATGTTACGGTCTGCTATGTTAGGAATAGCTACGACCTTTTTGCTGCCGATCACTATTCGGCTGACTTCTGCACCCTACTGTGCGCTACTGTATTCTGCTAGCCGATGGGAAGGCCAGCGGCAGCT
>NW_016962463.1:0-1122 GCF_001483705.2 Eufriesea mexicana
CGTCAAATATCGGCGTTAGCTAACTTTTTTTGCATAAATAAGGAGGAAAGATTCTATTTGCGCTCTATGCCCGTTGCAGTGCTACAGAACCTGGCTGGAGAATTCAATTTTATTGACATTCTCGTATAATATCGTGGCCATGTAACTTTCCTGCTTAAATAAGTAGGAAAGATTCTATTTGCGCGCTATGCCCGTTGCAGTGCTACAGAACCTGGCTGGAGAATTCAATTTTATTGACATTGTCGTCTAATATCGGGTTGAGCTAACTTTTTTGCATAAATAAGGAGGAAGGATGCTTTTGGCGCGCTATGGCCATTGTAGCGCAATAGATTCTGGCTGGAAAATCCACTTTTATTGACATTTTCGAATGATATCGTGGTGAGGTAACTTTCTTGCATATGTAAGGGGGAAAGATACAATTGGCGTGCTGTAGCCGTTGCAGTGCTTTAGAATCTGGCTGGAAGATTCAATTTTATTGACATTGTCGTCTAATATCGGGTTGAGCTAACTTTTTTGCATAAATAAGGAGGAAGGATTCTATTGGCGTGCTACAGCCATTGCAATGCTATAGAATCTGCATGGAAAATTATATTTTAAAATTATATTTTATTGACATTTCGGCTAATATCGTGGTGAGCTAACTATCTTGCTTAAGTAAGGAGGAAAGATACTATTGCCGTGCTATACCCGTCGCAGTGCTACCGAATCTGGGTGGAAAATTCAATTTTATTGACATTTTCGAATTATATCGTGGTGAGGCAACCTCCTTGCATAAGTAAGGAGAAAAAATTCCGTTGGCGTGCTATAGCCGTTGCAATGCTATAGAATCATGCTGGAAACTTAAATTTTATTGTCATTTTCGACTAACATCTTGGTGAAATACCTTTTTTGCATAAATATGGAGGGAAGGTCCTATTGGCGTACTATAGCCATTGCAATGCTACGGAATCTGTCTGGAAATTTCAATTTTATTCACATATACGAATATTGTCGTGTTGAGCTATCTTTCGTGCATAAATAAGGGGGAAAGACCCTTTTCGCGTGCTTTGGCCATTGGAGTGCTGTAGAATCTGTCAGGAAATTTCAATTTTAGTCACATATACGACTATTGTCGTGATGAGC
>NW_016962464.1:0-2282 GCF_001483705.2 Eufriesea mexicana
CTATAGCCATTGCAATGCTCTGGAATCTGGCTGGAAAGTTCAATTTTATTGACATTTTCGACTTATATCGCGGTGAGCAAGCTTTCTTACATAATTAAGAAGGAGAGGTCCTTTTGGCGTGCTATGGCCATTGCAAGGATCTCGAATCTGCGTGGAAATTTCAATTTTATTGACAGTTTCGACTAATATCGCGGTGAGCTATCTTTCTTGCATAAATAAGCAGGATAGGTTCTATTTGCCTACTATAGCCATTGCAATGCACTGGAATCTGGCTGGAATATACAGTTTTATTGACATCTTCGACTAATATCGTGGTGAGCTAACTTCCTTGCATAGGTAAGGAGGAAGTTTCCTCCTGGTGTGCTATAGCCACTGCAATGATGTAAAATCAGGCCGAAAAATATACTTTTATTGATATTTCCAACTAATATCTTGGTCAGCTTACTTTCCTGCATAAATAAGGAGGAAAGATCCTATTGGAGTGCTAGAGGCATTGCAATGCTATAGAATCGTCCTGGAAAATTCAATTTTATTGACATTTTCGACTAATATCGTGGTGAGCTATCTTTCTTGCTTTAATAAGGAGGAAAGGTCCTCCTTGCGTGCTATAGCCATGGCAATGGTCTGGAATCTGGCTGGAAAATTCAATTTTACTGACATTTTCGGCTAATATCGTGGTGAGCTACCGTTTCTGCATAAATAATGTGGAAAGATTCTATTGGCGTGCCATAGCCATTGCAATGCTGTAGAATCGGGATGGAAAATTCAATTTTAATGACATTTTCGACTTATATCGTGGCAAGTTTACTTTCTTGCGTAAATAAGGAGGAAAGCTTCTATTGGCGTGCTATAGGCAATGCAATGCTCTGGAATCTGGCTGGAAAATTCAATTTTACTGACATTTTCGACTAATATCGCGGTGAGATAACTTTCTTACGTAAGTAAGGATGAAATATACTGTTGGTGTGCTAGAGGCATTTCAATGCAATAGAATCAGGAAGGAAAATAAAATGTTGTTGACATTTTCGACTAATATCGTGGTAAGTTTACTTTCTTGCGGAAATAAGGAGGAAAGCTTCTATTGGCGTGCCATAGGCAATGCAATGCTATTGACGGTTCCTGGAAAATTCAATTTTATTGACATTTTCGACTAATACCGTGGTAAGCTAACTTTTTTGCTAAAATAAGGAGGGTAGATTAAATTGGCGTGCCATAACCATTGCATTTCAATAGCATCTGGCTGGAAAATTCAATTTTATTGACATTTTCGACTAATATCGCGATGAGCTATCTTTCTTGCATTAATAAGGAGGAAATGTTCTCTTTGCGTGCTATTGCCATTGCAACGCTATAGAATCTGGATGGAAAATTCAAATTTATTGACTCTTTCGACTAATATCGTGGTGAGCTGCCTTTCTTGCATAAATAAGGAGGAAAGATTCTATTGGCCTGCAATAGCTATTGCAATGATAAAGAATGTGGCTGGAAAATTCAAAATTTATAGACATCTTCGACTAATATCGTTGTGAGATAACTTTCTTGCATAAATAAGGAGGGAAGCTTCTATTGGCGTGCTATTGCCATTGCAACGCTATAGAATCTGGAAGGAAAATACAATGTTATTGACATCTTCGACTAATATCATTGTGAGCTATCTTTCTTGCATACAAAAGGAGCAAAGGTTCTATTGGCGTGCTATAGCCATCGCAATGCTCAGGAATCTGGCTGGAAAATTCAGTTTTACTGACATTTTCTGCTAATATCGTGGTGAGCTACCGTTCTTGCATAAATATTGTGGAAAGATTCTATTGGCGTGCTATTGCCATTGCAATGCTATAGAATCTGGCTGGAAAATTCAATTTTACTGACATCTTCGACTAATATCGTGGTGAGCTGCCGTTCCAGCATAAATAAGGTGGAAAGTATCCGGTGGTGTGCTATTGCCATTGCAATGCTATAGAATCTGAATGGCAAATTCTATTTTATTAACATTTTCGACTAATATCGCGGTGAGATAACTTTCTTACGTAAGTAAGGATGAAATATACTGTTGGCGTGCTAGAGGCATTTCAATGCAATAGAATCTGGAAGGAAAATAAAATGTTGTTGACATTTTCGACTAATATCGTGGTGAGCTGCCGTTCCAGCATAAATAAGGTGGAAAGTATCCGGTGGTGTGCTATTGCCATTGCAATGCTATAGAATCTGAATGGGAAATTCTATTTTATTAACATTTTCGACTAATATCGCGGTGAGCAAACTTTCTTACATATGTAAGGGGG
>NW_016962465.1:0-230 GCF_001483705.2 Eufriesea mexicana
AGTGTGTAGCACGAAAGTCAAAGCCGTCATAACCAAACCTACACCAACCTGGGATAACAAAGCTTAACATATCTCAATCTCTTGCGTCACGACCGCTAATGCTGTCCACCTCAGATTCGAGCAGAGCACAGTAGAGCACTGCAGAACGCAGAAATCCACAGTGTAACAGTCTATGCCAAGAAAGACAATGCTATCCGGACCTAACCCAAGCAAACGTAATCTAACCGAAT
>NW_016962466.1:0-572 GCF_001483705.2 Eufriesea mexicana
TATTGATGTATGTATGTATGTTTGGATGGATGGATGGTTTGCTGGGTGGATGTATGGATGGATGGATGTATGGATCGATGGCCGTATGGATGGATGGATTTATGGATGGGTGGATCGATGGATGTATGTACGGTTGTGTGTATAGATAAATGTATGGATGTATGGATTTGTGGATGTATGGATGTCGGATGTATGTATGTGTGAATGTACGAATGTGTGGATGGACGAACGTATGGATGCAGGGATCTCTATATGTATGGTTGTATGGATGGCTGGATGTATGGATGCATGTATGGATGTATGTATGGATGTATGCATGGATGTGTGCATGGTTGTATGGATGGAGGTATGGATGTATGGATGTATGGATGTATGCATGTATGGATGTACGTATGTATGAATGTATGGATGTCAGAATATATGGATGTATGCATGTATGGATGGATGGATGTGTGGAAAGGTGAAGGTATGGATGGATGTATGTATGGGTGAATGGTTGCTTGGATTGATGGATGTATGGATAGATGGAGGTATGGATGGACGGATGTACGGAAGTATGTATGTATGGATGT
>NW_016962466.1:597-1038 GCF_001483705.2 Eufriesea mexicana
TGGATGTATGGATGTATGGATGGATGGGTGTATGGATGGATGGATGTATGGATGGATGGATGTATGAAAGGATGGATGTATGGGTGGATGGATGTATTAATGTATGGACGTTTGTATGTATGGATGTATGAATGTATGGCCGTATATGCGTTATGGATGTACGGATGTATGTATGCATGCATGTATGGATGTAAGAATATATGGATGTACGGAGGTATGGATGTATGGATGTGTGCGTGGACGAATGGGTGGGTGAATGGACGGAAGGATGCATGTATGTATGGATGCTTGTATGGATGATTGTATGGATGTACGCATGGATGCATGCATGGATGTATGGATGGAGGTATGGATTGATGGATGTATGGATGGATGGACGTGCGGATGGATGGAATTTTGGATGTATGGATGCATGAATGTTTGGATGTGTGAATGGATGGA
>NW_016962467.1:0-1158 GCF_001483705.2 Eufriesea mexicana
GCAGTGATCTAATATTCCCTGCCTTCCTCCGGGAATTCCGGCAATTCTGACTGCGGCGCGTAAAATTCGTTTATGATACGTTTGGATATGTTATGTTAGTCTGCGTTATGTCTGGATATCTTTGGATTACGTGGTATACGATATTGTTCGGTGGTTTCCTGCGTCCCACTGTGCTTTAGTGAATTCTGCCTGGCTCTGGGGGGAGCAGCAATAGTGGTCTCAGGGCGACAGGTTTGGTTAGGTTGCGTTTGGTTATGTTACGTATGGTTGGGTTAGGGTAGGATAGCATAGGCTTCTGTGCTAAACACTGCTCCTCGGTGGATTTTTGCGCTTTACGTTCCTCTACCATACTCTGATCGACTTTGGGGATGCCAGCAATAGCGGCCGTGGCACGTATGTTTGAGGTAGATTACGTTTGACCATGTTAGGTTACGTTGCGTTAAGTAAGTATTGCTTCGACTTGTGTGCTACACACCGCTATTCTAAGGACTCCTGCGCTCTGCTGTGCGCTATCACACTCTGCTTGTGTCTGGGGACGCCAGGAATTGTGGTCGCGGCAGGTTGGATTGAGTTATGCTATGTTTGGTTAGGTTACGTTAGTTTCGGTTAGGTCAGGATTGCTCTGACCTTGGTGATGTACAGTGCTGTTCGGTGGTCCTCTGCACTCCGCTGTGATCTAGTGTATTCTGCTTGGCTCTGGGGAGGCCAGAAAACTGTTTTCTGCACATTAGGTTGTGACGGACAACGTTTGGATATACTACGTTTGGATAGGTTAGGATAAGCTAGCTTTGACCTTTATGACATTCACAGCGATTCTATGGATTTCTGTGCTGTGCACACCTCTAATATGTTCTGCTTGGCACATAGGAGTGCAGCAATAGATGTCTGGGCACTTTAGGATGTGTTAGGTTACACTTGGTTGCGTACGTTTGGTTAGGTCAGGATAGGGTAACTTTGACTTTAGTGCTACACACCGCTGTACGTAGAAGTTCTGCGCCCTACTGTGCCCTGGTATGTTCTGCATTGCTCTGGGGAGGCAATAAATGGTGGTCTCTACACGCCAGATTGTGTTATGTATCGCTTGGCTTGGCTACGTTAGGACAGGATTGGTTAAGGAAGTTTAGACTTTTCAGCTGTACATTGCTATTCGGTAGATGC
>NW_016962468.1:0-1012 GCF_001483705.2 Eufriesea mexicana
CTGCGCTCGCTTCTCGCGCCTACCGATGACGAGAGACCAGCTGGCCCCTGCGTCCTTCCCGGCTACGAACGCGGCCGCGACCGGGTCCTTCGCTTGGGCGTCAGCGGGCCCGCCACTGGCAGTGCCTGCGACAGAGTCCTCCGAGGCCACCAGTACAGGCCGCGCGCGCATGCCGACGTTGGAGCTCGCTTGCTCCGGCGCTCGGGCAGACGCTTCCCTCCCGGCCTCCACGGGAAGCGTACGCACGAGCTCCTCGAACTTTTTGTCGATTCGGAGACTGAGTGCCGCGAAGGCAGCCTCCATACCGAACTCGGGCACCGGTGCCGCTGCTCCGGCGCCCGCGGACGCACGCACATTTCTAGCGGGCGCGGGGTCGACGATTACCCGCCTCCGCTCCTGATCCAGCTCCGCGCGCAACGAGGCGATCACCGCGTGCTGGGAGGCATTGTTCTCCTGCAAGTCAGCTATAACCGCCTGCTGGGAGACATCCTTCTTCCGCAGAGCGCCGATCTACGCCGTCAGGACGCGGAACCTCTCCGCCATCGTCTCCTGGGTACGGCCGGCTGTTACTTGGAGACTCATCTCCCAGCAGGCCGAATCCACCACCCAGGCGCACATAAGGAAGGCGCGAACGTATGGACCGTGCAGGTTTTTGCTCTTGTCTGCCATCGTCTCTATCCTCGCGCAATTCTCGGATATGGTGGCAGACAGTTCCACAACAGACGGCGGACGGTGCACTCTGGCGAGCTCCTCCCGTGTGGGGAGGGTCGCCTTCGCCCGGCTTATGCTCGTTGGTTTCGGGGCGAGATCAATACCGTCCAAGCCCTCGAATGGGTCATATTCATCCAAAACCGACCTCCGCGGTCGCTTCGCCGACTTCGCGGAGGATACCCACGAAGACAACGTTTCGCCGCCGCCCGTGACGCTGACGGCACCTGTGAAGGCGGACCACTCAACCTCGAGGTCCGTCGGCAGCGCCTTGCGCAATGCGGTGCTACGAGTCACGCGCCTC
>NW_016962469.1:0-395 GCF_001483705.2 Eufriesea mexicana
CTGATTCAACCAAACGTGCCGCGATCAGTATTACCGGCCTCCCCAATGTCAAGCAGAACATATAAGAGGAGAGTAGAGGGCAGTAGTGCATAGAATAGAAGTGTATGACAGAAAATTCAAAGTTATTATATCCTAAACCAAACTAGCCTAACATAACCAGGCGCAACATAACTCAGCCTAGCGTGCCGAGATCATAGTTGCTGGCACCCCCCAGAGCCAAGCTGACCATTCTGGGCCTCAGTATGGAGCAGATATCCACCTTACAGTAGTGTATAGCACAAAGATCAAAGCTATCCTGACCAAACCTAACCTTACCTAACGTACCGAAACCAAACATAACTCAACCTGTCGTGCCGCGATCACTATTGCTAGCGACCACAGAGGCCAGTAGAGTA
>NW_016962470.1:0-269 GCF_001483705.2 Eufriesea mexicana
CCTAACCTGGTCAACCATGACGTAACCTATGTAACATAACCAATCCTGACGTGCCGAGACCACCATTGCTGGCCTCCCCAGAGTCAAGCAGATCATATTACAATACAGTAGAGAGCAGAAATCTACCCAATAGCAGTGAACAGCACAAGTGTCAAAGCTATCCTATCGTAGCCTGATCAAACGTAACGCAACCAAGCATAACATATCTCATCCTGACGTGCCGTGAACAACATTGCTGGCCTTCCCGGTGCCAAGGTGAACATACTAGA
>NW_016962471.1:0-550 GCF_001483705.2 Eufriesea mexicana
ATATTAACAGTGGAGGAAACAGTACAGAGTACAGCAATCACTGCAGTACATAAGCCGTTGGAATAAATTCACCTCTGATAATTCAAATTTCGCCGCAAACGTAGAATAATCACTATATAGAACGTTTATGGCTACAGATATCTACAATCGTCTGTGCGGTACTTTGTGCATCCGTCAACAGTGCATTGTATCCGTTGGATTAACCTGTTCAATGATTACTTGAATTTCATAGCAAATCTAGAATGGCGAAGGAGAGATCCGTTATAGCTCGGAACGGTAACAATTGAGGAAACAGTACTGAGTACAACCATCATCACAGCACCTTGGCATTTGAAATAATTTCTTCACTGACAATTTAAATTTAGCAGCAATTCAAGAATATTCAGTACATGGTACAATTATGGCAATAGATATTTACAGATGACAGCGGGGTACGTAGTACGTACATCCATAGTGCACTGCAGCCGTTGGATTAACCTCTTCAAAAATATTTGGTTTCGCTAGCCATCCTAGGCTGACAGAATACTGATCCCCTGTAGCTGGGCACATT
>NW_016962472.1:0-599 GCF_001483705.2 Eufriesea mexicana
AAAGAGTTAGTTTATTGTTCACATTGTAACTATGTTATAGAAAGTAGGATTTTTTATTGTCTGTCTTATATTTATATTTTCAGAGAATTGAAGGAAAGGATAAAAAATAAATTGAGATATGCAAAAAAGGAACCGAAGAAATTATAAAATTATAAAATAGATCATGTTGAAGATGATAAAGATATAAAGGAAAATGAATAGAGAATAAAGAACTCCTTATAAGGATTAGCACGAGAGAAAGCCGAGGAGATGCACGATACACCAATATCTAGAATTATTAGGATAACTCATGTATTTGAATGGAATTATTTGCAGTAGTATGTATATGTCTATAAATATTGTTAAATGTATATATGGTCATTGTAATGATAATTGTTACGTGATATATATTATGAAACATCTTTTTCTCGAAACCGTCCGTGATACGGACATCTATTCAGATTCTAATGTCTATATGTCATTGTTTATTATGTCGTTAACAATTAACGTTTATATGTGAAACTTTCAAAGTGAATAAAAAATACCTAAGCATATAGCCATTGAAGTTTCGTTTTCTTTTTACCAAGAATAAAACAACGCATCTTCATCTGTGACTTCAT
>NW_016962473.1:0-880 GCF_001483705.2 Eufriesea mexicana
GCATAAATAAGGATGAAAGATTCAATTTGCGCCCTATAGCCGTTGCAATGACATAGAATCTGGTTGGAAAATACAATGTTATTGACATCTAAGACTAATATCGTGGTGACCTACCGTCCACGCATAAATAAGGTGGAAAGATACTATTGGTATGCTATAGCTGTTGTAATGCAGTAGAATCTGGCTGGAAATTATAATTTCATTGACATCTTCGACTAATACCTTGATGAGCTTGCTTTCTCGCATTAATAAGGGAGAAGGATTCAATTTGCGCGCCACAGCCATTGCAATGCTGTAGAAGCTGGCTGGAAAGTATAATTTCATTGACATTTTCGTCTAATATCGTGGTGAGCTAACTCTCTCGCATAAATAAGGTGGAAAGATACTATTGGTATGCTATAGCTGTTGTAATGCAGTAGAATCTGGCTGGAAATTATAATTTCATTGACATCTTCGACTAATACCTTGATGAGCTTGCTTTCTCGCATTAATAAGGGAGAAGGATTCAATTTGCGCGCCACAGCCATTGCAATGCTGTAGAAGCTGGCTGGAAAGTATAATTTCATTGACATTTTCGTCTAATATCGTGGTGAGCTAACTTTCTTGCATAAGTAAGGAGGAATGATCCTTTTGGCATGCTATAGCCATTGCAATGATATTGAATGTGGTTGGAAATTTCAATTTTAATATCATTTTTGACTAATATCGTGGTGAGCTACCGTCCATGCATAAATAAGGTGGAAAGATTCTATTGGCGTGCTATAGCCGTTCCAATGCTATAGAATCTGGCTGGAGAATACAATGTTATTGACATCTGCGACTAATATCTTGGTGAGCTTGCTTTCTCGCAATAATAAGGAAGAAGGATTCAATTTGCGCG
>NW_016962474.1:0-1438 GCF_001483705.2 Eufriesea mexicana
AGATCGCAGTAGAGGCAGAAATCCACCGCATTGCAGTGAATAGCACAGCGGTCGTAGATATTCTAACCAAACCTGACCTAACCAAACATAGCCGAACGTAGCAAATCTCAACGTGACGTGCCGCGGACACTGCTCCTGGCCTCACCAGAGCCAAGCGGAATGTACTAGAGAACAGTAGAGCTCTGAAATCCAGCACATTGCAGTGAACGGCACAAAAGTCGTAGATATCCAAGCATAACCTGACCCAGCCAAACCTAACCAAACGCAGCATAACTCAACATAACGTGCCGTGACAGCTACTAATGGTATTCGTGGAGCCAAGCGGAGCATATTAGAGCACATTAGAGCGCAGAAATACGCCGAATGGCAGTGAATAGCACGAAGGCCAAGGCAGCCCCTCCTAATATAGCCAAAAGTATCATAACCAAATGTAACCTAACACAACCTATCACAACGAGGCCCCCATTGCTGGTCTCCATAGAGACAAGCCGAATATACTAGGGAGCAGGTGTGCGCAGAAATAAACCGCATTGCAGTGAAAAGCACAAAAGTCGAAGATATCCTAACCTAACCTCTGCTAGCCTAACCCAACCAAACGGAGCACAACGCAACATAACTTGCCGCGGCCGCTGCCCCTGCCCCCCCACAGGGGCCAAGCAGATTGTAGTAAAGCACAGTAGATCACGGAAATCCACCGAATAGCAGGGTATAGCGCGAAAGTCAGACATTGCTGAACAAACATAACGTAACCTAACTTAGCCAAACGTAACATAACCCAAGGTAACGTGCCGCGACCACTATTTCTGGCCACCCCTGGGTCGAGGAAAGTATAGTATAAATATAGCAATGTTGAGCGCAGAAATCCGCAGAATGGCAGCGTATGGCACAAAAGTCGGGGATGCCCTACCAAACCTAGCATAACGTTGCCTCACCAAACGTAGCATAACTCAAAGTAACGTGCGGCAGCCGCTATTGTTGGCCTTCGTAGAGACAAGCAGAGCATATTAGAGCTCACTAGAGCACAGATATCCGGGGAATAGCAGTGTATAGCACAGAAGTCAAGGTCACCTCTCCTAACTAAGCCAAACTTAACATATACGAACGGAAACTAACTCTACCTAACATAAGGAGGCCACTACTGCTGTCCTCCACACAGACAAGCAGAACGTACCGGAGCACAGTAGTGCGCAGAAAACAACCGCATTTCGGAGAATAGCACGAAAGTCGAAGAAATCGTAACCTAACGTGAACTAACCTAACCCAACAAAACGTAACATATCTCAACCTAGCATGCCGCGACCTCTATTGCTTGCCTTCACAGAGTCGAGCATAGTATATTACAGCAATATAGAGAGTAGAAATCCACCGAATTGCAGTGTATATTACGAAAGTCGAGGGTATTGTGACATGACCTTGCGTAACCTAACCTAACCAAACG
>NW_016962475.1:0-592 GCF_001483705.2 Eufriesea mexicana
GGCAAACGTAGAATAACTAATTCTTACGAGCCAAGATCTGTTTTGGTGGCATCCCCAGAGCCATGCAGAACATATTAGGGCTCAGCAGAGCGCATAGATCCACCGCAAAGGAGTGTATGACGCAAAAGTTATAGGTGCCCTCAGTGTAACATAGCCAATCGTAACACTACCAAACGAAACCAAACTCATCTTGACGCGTCGCGACCACTTTTGCTGGTCCCCACAGGGCCAAGCACAGAGTAATAGAGGAGAATAGAGCGTAGATATCCACCGTATGGCAGCGTATGCAACGAAAGCTATATCTGTCCAAACATAGCCTTGGCTAACGTAGCGTGACCAAACGTAACCTGACTAAACCTAACGGGCCGGGACCACTATTACTGGCCGCCCAGATGCGAGCAGATCATAGTAGGAGTATGTAGAGCGTAGAATATGCCGAATAGTAGTGTATAGCGTAAAAGTCAACGATATAGTAACCTAACCAGACCTAACTTAACCTAACCAAATGTAAAGTAACTAAACATAACGGGCACGAGACCATTATTTCTGGCCTTCCCAGAGCCGTGCAGAGTATAGCAGAGGAACATAAAGC
>NW_016962476.1:0-1008 GCF_001483705.2 Eufriesea mexicana
CACAAAACCCCGCCCCCTTCCCTAAGCGGGCCGTGTATCTTTGGAAGACTTCCCCCACGTGAAGAAAAACAAAAAAATGTTCAAGTTAGGAGAGGATTGCTTTGACATTATTGCTATAGTCTGCTATTAGGTGGGTCTCTGCGCCCTACAGTGCTCTAATATTTTCAGCTCGGCCATGGGAAGGACAGCAATAACTATCTCGGCACGTTATGCCGATTCAGGCTTCGTTCGGTTATATTGGGATGAGTTACGTTTCGGCAGGGCAGGTAACATCTGCTGTGCTCAACAGTGCTATTCGGTGGGTTTCTGCTCTCTGGAGTGCTCTAGTATGTCCTGCTTGGACCTGGGTTTGCATCAATGGCGTTGCTGGCTCTTTGGTTTCAGTTAGGCTGTGTTCGGATATCTTCGACTTTTCTGATATACACAGCGATTCTACGGACTAACGCGTTCGACTGACCACTAATGTGTTCTGCTTGGCGCTGTGGAGGCCAGCGCCTGTACTCGCGGCACTTTTGGCAGAGTTAGGTTACGTTTGATTATGTTAAAGTTGGTTAGGTTAGGAGAGGATATCTCTAGCTACAACCGACTATTAGATGGATTCCTGCGCCCTACAGTGCACAAATATTTCCAGCTTGGCTCTGGGAAGTCCAGCAGTAGTGGCCGCGGGGCGTTAGTTTGAGTAATGCTACGTTTGGATATGTTGCGATTGGGTAGCTTAGGAGAGGGTAGATTTGACTTCAGTACTGTTGTCTGCTATTAGGTGGACTTCTGCGCCCTAGATTGATCGAACATTTTTCAGCTTCGCTCTGTGAATGCAAGCAATAGTGGTCTCGGCACGTTAAGTTTAGTCACGTTACGATTGTTTATGTTAAAATTGGTAAGGTTAGCAGAGGAAAGCTTTGGGCTTAATGATATAGTCTGTTATTAGGTGGATTTCTGCGCCCTACAGTACTCTATTATTTCCTGCTTGGCTCTGGGAAGGCAAGAAATAGTGGTCTCGGCACGTTA
>NW_016962476.1:1342-2610 GCF_001483705.2 Eufriesea mexicana
AATTAGGTGGTCTTCTGCGCCCTGCAGTGCTCTAATGTTTTCAGCTTGGCTCTGGAAAGGCCAGAAATGGTGGCCTCGGCACGTTATGTTGGATAGGCTATGTTCGATAAGGTTGGGCTAGGCAAGTTTGGTTAGGATATCTTTATCTTTTGTGGTATACAAAGCCTTTCGGTGAAATTGTGACAGCTTATGCGCTCGAGTAAGTCCTAGATAGCTCTGTCGAGTGCAGCAATAACTGTCCGGCGTGTTCGGTTGAGTTAGGCTATTTTCGGTTATGTTCTGTTGGTTTGGGTTAGGTTTGGGCATCATTGGCTATTCTGATACACATTGCGGTTCTATGGCTTTTGCGTCCTTCTCTCCACTAAGGTGTTCTGCCTGGCACTGGGAAGGCCAGCGATAGTGATCGCGGCGCGTTAGGTTATGTTAGGTTACGTTTGGTTATGTTACGAATGGATATATTAGAAGAGGATAGCTTTGACGTTTGTGCTATAGTCTGCTATTAAGTGGATTCCTTCGCACTACAGCACTCCTATACTTTCAGCTTGGCTCTGGGAAGAACAGAAATAGTGGTCTCAGCTAGTTATGCTCAGCCAAGTTACGTACGGTTAGGCTGGCTTAAGCTAAGGTAGGCTAGGATAGCTATAACTTTTGTACTGTACACTGCTATAAGGTGGGCTTCTACGCTGTACTCTGCCCTAGTGTGTCCTGCTAGGCACTGCGGAAGGCGGCAACAGCGGTCTCGGCAGGTGAGGTTGAGTTATGCTAAGATTGGTTATGTTCCGTTGGTTTGGGTTAATTAATGGTAGCTTAGACACTACTGATATACATTGTGATTCTATGAATTTCTACGTTCTACACTCCAGTAATGCGTTCTGCCTGGCCCTGTGGAGGCCAGCAATAGTGGTCGGGCCACGTTAGGTTGAGTTATGCTATGTTTGGTTATGACGTGTTGGTACGTGTAGCAACGACTTTTCGGATATACAATGGGATTCTTTGGATTCCTGCGTTCTACACCCCAATAATATGGTCTGATTGGCTATTGGGAGGCCGACAATAGCGTCCGCGGCTCGTTAGGTTGAGTTGTCTTTCATTCGGGTATGGTATGATTGGTTAGGTTAGGACAGAGTTGCTTTTGCTTTAGAGCTATGGTCTGCTATTAGGCGGATTCCTGCACCCTACAGAGCTCTAATTTTTTCGGCTTGGCGATGGGAAGAATAGCAATAGTGGTCTCGGCACGATGCGTTGAGTCCGGTTACGTCAGGTTAGGT
>NW_016962477.1:0-236 GCF_001483705.2 Eufriesea mexicana
AGTGTACAGCACAAAAGTCGAAGAAACCCTGTCGTAATATAAAAAAGCGCAACATAGCCGACCGTAACCGAACTCAACCTAGCGTGCCGAGGACACTACTGCTGGCCTCCCCTCAGACAAGCAGAACATACTGGAGCACTGGGGAGCGCAGAACCCATCCGAAGAGCAGTGTATCGCACAAAAGTGAAAGCTATACTCTCCTAAACTAACGAAACGTAACGTAACCAGGCGCAACA
>NW_016962478.1:0-684 GCF_001483705.2 Eufriesea mexicana
AGTGCTATGGTCTGCTGTTAGGTGAATTTCTGCTCCCTGCAGTGCATTAATATTTTATGCTTGGCTGTGGGAATACCAGCAATAGTGGCCTTTGCTCGTTCTGATGAAACAGGTTACGCTTGGCTAGGTTCTGTCAGGTTAAGTTTGGTCAGGATTGCTTTAACTTTTGTGCTGTACACTGCTCTTCTGAGGATTTGTGCGCTCTACTGTGCTCTAGTGTGTCCTGCTTGGCTATGGAGAGGCCAGAAATAATGGTTTCGTCACGTCATGCTTAGTTACACTTCCTTTGGTTTGGTTAAGTAGGGTCAGGTTTTGTCAGGGTATGCCTGACTCTTGCGCTGTTCACTGCATTGCGTTGGGTTTTTGCGCACTACTGTGCTCTAGTACATTTTGCTTGTCTTTGTGGCGGCCAGCAATAGTGGTATCGTCGTGTTAGGTTGAGTTAGGTTATTTTCTGGTGGACTAGGTTAGGTTAAGCTCGGACTGTTTAACATAGTCTGTCGTTCTATACACTGATTAGGTTGAGTTAGGTTACTTTCTGGTGGACTAGGTTAGGTTAAGCTCGGACTGTTTAACATAGTCTGTCGTTCTATACACTGCTATTATAGGTGTTCCTGCGCAGTACGCTGCTCTACTATATTATGCTTAGCCCTGCGAATGCAACAAATTCTGGCCGCGGCACGT
>NW_016962479.1:0-261 GCF_001483705.2 Eufriesea mexicana
AGATTTTCAATCTACCTATTGTCTGGCAAGTGGATGGCTATACTTGCCATTGGATTGAAGGTGATGGACGAACTATTCACCTAGCAATAACAGAATATAGATTTTGAATAGATATATCATTTGGCAAGTGGTTGGCTGTGCTTGTCATTGGATTGATGGCGTTTGGCGATCTAATCACCAAGCTATGGCAGCTTATAGGTTTTGAATAGACTTATTCTCTGTCAAGTAGATGGCTGTACATGCCATTGGTTGCAGACGTTA
>NW_016962480.1:0-598 GCF_001483705.2 Eufriesea mexicana
TATCGACCGAACAGCAGTGTATAGCACAAAAACAAAGCTGCCCTCGCCAAATCTAACCTAACCCAGCCAAGCCACACGTAACACAACTCAACGTAACGTGCCGAGACCACTATTGCTGGCCTCGGCAGGGCCAAGCAGAACATATCACAGCACAGTAGAGCGCAGAAATCCGCCGCACCGCAGTTCATTACACAAAAGGCAAAGGTACCCTACCCTAACCTTGCCAAACTCATTATAACCGAACGTAACCTAACTCAACCTAACGTGCCTAGACCAGTATTGCTGACCACCCCATCTCAAAACAGTGCATATTAGTGGAGAGTGGAGCGCAGAATTCCATAGGATATCGGTGCATGGCACAAAAGTAAGAGATTTCCGAAACGAACCCAAAGGAACCTTACCTAACCAAACGTAACTTAACCCAACCTAACGTGCCGCTGCCGCATCTACTGGCCTCCCGAGAGCAAAGAGGAGAATATTTGATCACAGTAGAGCGTACAAATACACTAAATAGCAGCGTATTGTGTAAAAGTAGAAGCTATCCCAAACATACAAAACCAAACCTAGCCTAACCAAGCGTAACAGGACCCAAACCAAA
>NW_016962481.1:0-646 GCF_001483705.2 Eufriesea mexicana
ATTTGCGACTAATATCGTGGTGAGTTAACTTTCTTGCACTAATAAGGAGGAATGATTCTATTGTTGTGCTATAGGCGTTGCGAAGCTATTGAATCGTCCTGGAAAATTCGATTTTATTGACATTTACGACTAATATCGTTGCGAGCTCACTTTCGTGCATAAATAAGGAGGGAAGATTATATTGATGTGCTATTGCCAATGCAGTCGTGTAGAATCTGGCTGGAAAATACAATTTTATTTACATTTCCGACTAATATCGTGGTGAGCTAACATTCTTGCATAAATAAGGAGGAAAGATTCTATTGGCGTGCTATTGCCATTGCAGTGATTTAGAATGTGACTGGAAAGTTCAATTTTAGTTACATTTTCGACTAATATCGTGGTGAGCTAACTTCCTTGCATAGGTAAGTAGGAAAGATGCTTTTTGAGTGCTATGCCATAGCAATGATATAGAATAAGGCAGGGCTGGAAAATTCAATTTTGTTGACATTTTCGACATATATTGTGGTGAGCTAATTTTCTTGCATAAATAAGGAGTACAGATGCTTTTTGAGTGCTATAGCCATTGCAATGGCATAGAATGCGGCTGGAAAATACAATTTTGATGACATTTTCGACAAATATCGTGGTGAGCTAACTTCCTTGC
>NW_016962482.1:0-616 GCF_001483705.2 Eufriesea mexicana
TGGTGAGGTAACCTTCATGCATAAATAAGGAGGAAATATTCTATTGGCGCGCTATAGCCATTAGAATGCAGTAGAATATGGACGAAGCATTCAATCTTACTGACATCTTCGACCAATATCGTGGTGACCTAGCTTTCTTGCATATGTAAGGAGGAAAGATTCTACTGGCGTGCTGTAGCCATTGCAATGCTATAGAGTCTGCCTCGAAAATTCAATTTTATTGTCATCTTCGACTAATATCGTTGTGAGGTAGCTTTCTTGCATAAATAAGGAGGAACGATTTTATTGGCGTGCTATAGCCATTGCAGTGCTATACAGTGCAATAGAATCTGCGTGGAATATTCAATGCTATTGACATTTTCGGCTAATATAGTGGTGAGCTAAGTTTCTTGTATAAATAAGGCGGAAAGATGCGAATTGGCGTTCTATAACCTTGAAATGCTATAGAATCTTCCACGAAAATTCAATTTTATTGACATTTCCGATTAATATCGTGGTGAGACAGCTTTCATGCAAAAATAAGGAGGTAAGATACTATTGGCCCGCTATAGCCATTGCAATGCTATAGTATCTGGATGGAAAATTCAATTTTAATGACATTTTCGACTAATATCGT
>NW_016962483.1:0-3057 GCF_001483705.2 Eufriesea mexicana
AGCAACGTAGGGCGTAGAAACCACCGAAGTGCCGTGTATAGCATAAAGGTCAAAGCTAACCTATCCTAACATATCCAAACGCAATATAGTCGAACGGAACCTAACTTAACCTGCCGTGCAGGGACCACTACTGCAGGCATACCCAGAGAATATAGTCGAACGGAACCGAACTTAACCTGCCGTGCAGGGACCACTACTGCAGGCATACCCAGAGCCGAACCGAATATACTAGAGCACAGTAGAGCGCAGAAAGCCACCAAGTAGCGGTGTATAGCACAAAGGTTGAAGATATCCTAACCGAACCTGACATAACATAGCCTAACCAAACGTTAAATAGCCAAACCTAACGAGAAGAGACCACCACTGCTGGCCTCTCTAGAGACAAGCAGCTCGTATTAGAGCAGAGTAGAGCTCAGGAAGCTACCGAACGACAGTGTAAAACACAAAAGTCTACCCCATCCCAACTTAACGTAACCAAACCTAACCCAACCAAATGTATCTTAACACAACCTATCGTTCCACGACCGGTATTGCTCGCCACCGCAGGGACGAGCAGAGTTTAGTAGAGCACAGTAGGAAGCAGAAATCCTCCAAATAGCTATGTATAGCGAAAGAGTCTAAGGCAACCTTACATAACCATACACATCCTGACATAGCCGAACGCGGAACCACTAAACCTAACGAGTCGCGACCACTTTTGCTGGGTTCCCCGGAGGCAATCAGAAATGATAGAGCGGAGTAGAGCATACAGATCCATAGGATATCACTGTTGAGCACATATGTCAATGCTACCATAAACCAACCAAACAAAACATAGCCTAACCAAACATAATGTAACTTAACCGAACCTGCCGCGACCAGTATTGCTGCCTCAACAGAACCAAGCAGGGCATAATAGAGGAGAGTATAGAGCAGAAGACCATAGAATCGCAGTGTACAGCAGAAAAGTCGAAGCTGTCCAGACAGCTGTCCTACCCAGTACAACGTAACCTAGCCACACGTATTCTATCGCAACCTATCGTGCGGAGACCACCATTACTGCTCTCCACAGAGACATGCAGAAAATACTTGAGCACAGTATAGCGTAGGGTTCCACGGAATTGCAGTGTATACCAGGAAGGTCAAATCTATCCATACATTGCGGGAACTAACGTAACGTATCCAAACGTAGCCTGGCCCAACATAACGGGGCAAGAAAACTATTTCTGGCAACCCCGCATACGTGCAGGTTATTGCAAAGCAACGTAGAGCGTAGAAACCACCGAATACCAGTGTATAGCGCAAAAGTAAAAGCTTTTCCATCCCAACCATACCAAACGTAACATAAACTGACGCAAAGTGTCTCTGCCTGCATGGTCGAGACCACTACTGCTGGCCGCCATATAACCAAGCAGAATATACTGGAGCACAGCAGAGTGCAGGAATCCATCGAATCGCAGTGTAAAGGGGAAAGTCGGAAACATAATTTCCAAACATAGCATAACCCAACCAAACCAAACGTAACATAATTCCACCACACGTGACACGACTACTATTGCTGCTCTTCTCAGAGACAAGCAGAGTATAGTATAGCAATGTGGAGCGTAAAAATCCACGGAATAGCAGTTGTTAGCACAAAAGTCAAAGAAATCTTAACTGAGCCTTCCTAACATAACCCAACGGAACGTAACCATACTCAACCCATCGTGCAGACACCACTATTACTGGCCACCCCAGAGTCGACAGAGTATAGTAGGGTATAGTAGAGCGTAGAAATCCACCGAATGGTGGTGTACAACGCAAAAGTCAAAGTTATCCTATCCTAACCTAACCAAGCGTAACAAAACCGAGGGCAACATAATCCAACCTAACGTGCATGGACAACTGATGCTGGCCTCCACAGTGCTTTGCAGAACTTACCGGAGCAAAGTAGAGCGCTGAAATCCACCGAATAGCCGTGCATACCACGGAAGTCAAAGCTATGCAAACCAAATCCGGGCTAACGTAACCTAACCGAACGCAACCTAACTCAACCTAACGCGCAGCTACCACAATTGCTGGCCTCCCCAGGGTCCAGCAGATCATAGTAGAGCAGAGTAGGGAGCAGAGATGTGCCTAATAACCGTCCTTGCCAAGAAAGGCAAGGCTATCCAAACCTAATCCAAACGAACATAACCGAACCGAACGTATCCTAATCCAAACTAACGTGCCGAGACCACAATTGCTAGCCTCCGCAGTACCAGGCAGAACGCACCAGAACTCAGTAGACCGCAGCAGTGCACCGCATTACAGTGTACAGGGCAGGAGTCAAGGATATCCTAACCCAACCCAATCAATCCGATTCCAACCAAACGTAGCCTAATCAAACCTAGCGTGCACCGACCAATATTGCTGGCCTCCCGAGATTCGAGCAGCATGTAGTAGAACACTGTATAGCGCAGAAGTCCACTGAATAGCAGTATATATTAGAAAAGTCCGTTCCATCCTCTCCTACCCTGACCGAACGTAACACAATCGAACACAGCATAAATCAACTAACGTGTCGGGAACACTATTACTGGACTTCCCAGAGACAAGCAGGGTATAGTCGAGGGTTGAAGAGGGCAAAAATCCACCGAATAGCAGTGTACTGCACACAAGACAAAGCTGTCCTCTCCTAACCCATCCAAACGTGATCCAACCAGACATACTATAACACAAACCAACGTGACGAGACCACTGTCGCTGGCCTCCACAGAGACAAGCAGAATATGCTAGAGCACCGAAGAGGGACGAAATCCACCTCGCTGCAGAGTAAAGCACAAGCGTCAAGCATATCCTGACATAACGTGACCTAACATAAAACATACGAACTTAGTGCAAACCAACATAACCTGACAAGGACAATATTGCCGGCCTATCCAGCGTCATGCATTGCATATTAGAGCACCTTAGAGCGTAGAAGTCCACGGAAAGGCGGTGTACATCACAAGAGGTAAAGTAGCATATCCTAACCTGACCAGGTGTAACATATACAAACGTAGCATAACACAGCCTAACGTGCAGAGAACACTATGGCTGGCCTCCACAGAGACAAGC
>NW_016962484.1:0-528 GCF_001483705.2 Eufriesea mexicana
ATGCAGTCAGTGACGAGCACAATTGTCAAGGTTATCCTGACCTAACCTAACAAAACCTAACCATGCTAACTATACATACTAAAGCACACTAGGCAGTAGAAGTTCACCGAATAGCAGCGCATACCACGGAAATCAAATCTATCCAATCCTAACCCATACTAACAAAACGTAACCAAACGTAACATAGCTCAACCTAACGTGCGGAGGCCACAAATACTGGCCTCCCAAGTTTCGAGCAGATTGTAGAAGAGCAACGCAGGCCGTAGAAATCCGCAGAAAAGCAGGGTATAGCACAAAAGTCAAAGAGAGTCTGTCCAAAGGTATCCAAACGTAGTCCAACCAAACGTAGCATAGCTTAGCCTAACCTGTCGGGACCACTATTGCTGGCCTCCCCAGAGCCAAGCAGACAAGACTAGAGCAGAGTAGATCACAGAAAGACCACAGAAAGCCACCATATAGTAGTGAATAGCACAAGAGTCAAAGATATCCTAACCCAAACTGTCCTAACCTAACCTAACCAAACGTAGA
>NW_016962485.1:0-976 GCF_001483705.2 Eufriesea mexicana
GGTGAGCTAGCTTTCTTGAAAAAATAAGGAGGAAAGATACCATTGGCTCCCTATACCCACTGCATTTCCATAGAATATCACAGGAGAATTCGATTTTATTGACATTTTCGTCAAATATCGTGGTGAGCAAAACCACTTGCATAAATAAGGATGATATATTCTATTTGCGCGCTATGGCCATTAGAATGCTATAGAATCTGGCTGGAAAAGTCAATTTCAATGACATTTTCGACTAATATCGTGGTGGCCTAACATTCTAGCATATATAAGGAGGAACGATTCTACTGGCGTGATATAGCCAATGCAATGCTATGGAATCTGTCTGGAAAATTCAATTTTAATGACATTTTCGTCTAATATCGTGTGGAGCTAACTTTCTTGCATAAATAAGGAGGAAGGTTTCTGTTGGCGCGCCATAGGAATTGCACTGCTATAGAGTCTGGCGGGAAAATTAAATTTTATTGACGTCTTCGACTATATAAGGAGGAAAGATACTATTGGCGCCCGATACCCACTGCAATTCCATAGAATCTGACTGGAAAATTCGATTTCATTGACATTTTCGACTAATATCGTGGTGTGCAAAACCGCTTGCATAAATAGGGATGAAATATCTATTGTCGTGCGATAGCGATGGCAATGCTATAGAATCTGGCTGGAAAATACAATTTTATTGACACTATCGAATACTATCGTGATGACCTAGCTTTCTTGCATATATAAGGACGATAGATACTATTGGCGCGATATAGCCATTGAAATGCAAGAGAATCTGGCTGGATAATAAAATATTATTGATGTTTTCGACATGAAATGCAAGAGAATCTGGCTGGATAATAAAATATTATTGATGTTTTCGACTAATATCGTGGTGGGCTAACTTTCGTGCATAAATAAGGATGAAATATACTATTGGCGCCCTATGGCCATTACAATGCTATAGAATCAAGCTGGAAAATACATTTTTATTGACATT
>NW_016962486.1:0-252 GCF_001483705.2 Eufriesea mexicana
AGCTATCCTGGCACAATATGGCCTAACTGAACCAAACAAAACGTAGCTTTGCTCAACATGACGCGCCGCGACCAATGCTCCTGGCCTACCAAGAGCAAGGCAGAATATAGTAGAGCAGGATATATCACACGGATCCACCGAAGAACAGTGTATTGCACGAAAGTCAAAGCTAACCTGACCAAATATTGCCCAACATAACCTAACCGATCGTAGCATAACTAAGCCCAAAGTTCCGCGGCCATTATTGCTTGC
>NW_016962486.1:285-840 GCF_001483705.2 Eufriesea mexicana
TGTAGAGCACAGAGATCCACGGAATAGCAGTGTACCGCACATAAGACGATGATAACCTAACCTAACCTGACCCAGCCGAACGTACCATAGCCCAACGCAGCGTGCCGCGTCCGCTACTCCTGACATCCCAAGAGCCAAGCATAATGCAGCAGAGCACAACAGATCACAGAAATCCACTTGACAACAGTGTATGGGACGAAAGTCAAAACTATCCTGACCAAACTTAACCTAACCTACCCTAAGCTAACGTAACCTGGGGCGTGCTGAGTATATTAGAACAATGTAGATCGCGGCAATCCTCCAAACAGCAGTGTACAGCACATAGATCAAAGGAATCCTGACCGAACCTTCCTAACCTGACCTCACGAAACGTAACATTGCTCAGCCTACCCTGGCTACTATTACTGGCCACACCAGAGCCAAACATAGCATCTTACAGCACAATGGAGGGCAGTAGTCCGCCGAATAGCAGTGTTTAGGACGAAAGTCAAAGTAGCCCATCCTAACCAAGCCAAACGTGGCATACATAGGCGTAGCCTAGCTAAACGTAACATG
>NW_016962487.1:0-660 GCF_001483705.2 Eufriesea mexicana
GGGTAAGGTTAGGGTAGCTTCGACTCCTCTACCATGCACTGCTTACCTATGGATTTCGGAGATGTACTCTCCTAAAATAGTTTCTGCATGCCTCTGGGGACGTCAGCAGCAGTGGTCGCGGCACGCTACGTATAGCTATGTTGCTTTCGGCAAGTTTAGGTAAGTTTGGCTTAGGCTATGCTATATTTGGCTTTTCCGCTATACACTGCCATTCTATGGATTTCTGCGTTCCGCTCTACCCTATTATGCTCTGCTGGGCGCCCTGCAGGCCAGAAATTGTAGTCGCGGCATGTTGGTTTGGATTAGGTTACGTTCGGTCGCGTTAGGTTACAATAGGTTTGGTGATGATACACACGACCATTGTGCTATACACTGCTATTCCATGGACTTCTGCGCTCTACTGTTCCCTACCGTATTATGCATGTCTCTGGGGACGCCAGCAATAGTGGCCGCGTCACGTTAGATTGAGTTACGTTGCGTTTGTGTAGGTCAGGTTAGGATAGGTTTGGGTATCGTAGTAACGACTTTTGCGCTGTTCACTGCTTTTCGGGCCATTTCCGCGCTCTAGATTGCTCTGACACATTCTGCTTCGCTCTGGAGCGGCCTGCATCTGTGGACTCGGCACATCAGATCGTGCGATGTTACATATCGTTAGGCCAG
>NW_016962488.1:0-247 GCF_001483705.2 Eufriesea mexicana
AGACCTATCCTCTGGCAAGTAGATGGCAGTACTTGCCATTGGGCTGAAGGCCTTAGGCGATCTGTTCACCAAGCTCCAACATGTTATAGATTTTGAATAGACCTATCCTCTGGCAAGTAGATGGCAGTACTTGCCATTGGGCTGAAGGCCTTAGGCGATCTTTTCACCAAGCTATAACAGTTTATTGATTTTGAATAGACCTATTGTCTGGCAAGTGGATTGCTGTACCTGCCACCGGATTGAATGC
>NW_016962489.1:0-1519 GCF_001483705.2 Eufriesea mexicana
AACGTGACCTGACCTAACCTATCCAAACGTAGTGCAACTAATTAGGACGTGTCGAGACCAATATTTCTGGCCTCCCCAAAGCCAAGCAGAGCGTATTAGAGCACATTAGCCCGCAGAAATACACCGCATAGCAGCGAATAGCACAAAAGTCAAAGTAGTCTATCCAAACCTAGCCAAACGCTGCACACACAAACGCAGCCCAACTCAACCTAATATGACGGTACCACTATTGCTAGCCTGCACAGGGACAATCTGAAGGTACTAGGATGCAGCAGTGCGTAGATATCCACAGCATGTTAGTGAACAGCGCAAAGGTCGAAGATAACCTCACCTAACCTGACCCAACCTAACCGAAACAAACGAAGCATATCTCAACATAACGTGCAGCGACCGCACCTGCTTCCGTCCCCAGAGCCAAGCAGAATGTAGTAGAGCACAGCAGATCGTAGGGATCCACCGGATGACAGTGTATATCGCGAAAGTAGAAGCTATTATGACAAAACAAAGCCTAACCTGACCCAACCTATCGCAACAAATCATCCTAACGTGCCACAGGCACTACTGCTCGCCGCCTCAGTGTCGAGCGGAGTATAGTACAGCAATTTAGAGCGCAGGAATCCATCGCATAGCAGTGTACAGCAGAAAAGTCATAGGCATCCTATCCCAAACCAAACAAACCTAACAAAACCGAACGTAACCTAACTCTACGTAACGCGCCGCGGCCACTATTGCTGACCTTCCCAGATTCAAGCAGAGGATAATAGAGCAGTGTTGAGCCCCGAAATCCACCGAATAGCAGTGTATGGAACAGAAGTCAAAGTTGTCATATCCTAACCTAGCCAAACGTAACAAAACCAAACGCAACCGAGTACAACCTAACGTGCCGAGACCACTATTGCCGGCATCTGCTTCGCCAAGCAGAACATATTACAGGAGAGTACAGCGCAGAATCCCATATAATGTCAGTGCATTGCAGAAACGTCAGATCTATCCTCTCCAAGCAAATCCAGCGTAACATTACCAAACGTAACTTAACCCAAACTAACGTGCCACGACCGCTATTGCTCGCCTCCCCAGAGTCGCTCAGAGTGTAGTAGAGCAACTTAGAGCGCAGGAATCCACCGCATAGAAGTGTACAGCGCAAACGTCACAGAAATCCTTACCTAGCCCTCCTAACTTAACCTAACGATGCGAAACCTAAATCAACGTACCGTGCCGAGACCACCATCACTGGCCACCGGAGAACCGTGCAGAGCATATTAGAGTGCATTAGAAGGCAGAAGTCTTTCGCATGGCAGTGTATAGCACAAAAGTCGAAGTGGCCTATCCTAACTTATCCAAACGTAACGTACCCGAACGTAACATAACTCAACTTAACATGGTGAGACCGCTACTGCTGGCCTCCGCAGAGACTATCAGAATTTACCGCAACACAGTAGCGCGCAGGAAACTAAACTATTGCAGTGACTAGCACAAATGTCAATCATATCAAGACCTAACAAGTCCATAAGTAACCATA
>NW_016962490.1:0-538 GCF_001483705.2 Eufriesea mexicana
CTATAACGTGCACAGATTATAGTAATTTCAGCGATACGATGAATATGAGTGAATATATTGTAGTCCACCTCGTGTGTAGGTGACTTTTGGTTTGGAAAGTCGCCGAGGGTTCGAGGTCCAGGTCATTCGGAAAAACCCCGGCGATACGTCAGGCCCTTAGCATGACCATATTTGGTCGTGTTGGGGGAGGCTTTTTAGGAAATATATAAGGAAGGCAGAAATGGCTAAGGGACGATTCGTGAGAGAGGATTCTTGATAGACCCTTCTTTTTGAGAGACAGTGCTTGAGAGATAGTCAAGCTGGGTCAGTGAGTTGTAATTGTGTTGTTAGTTGTAATTGTGGTGTTAGTTATAATCGTGTCGTTAGTTGTAGTCGTAAGAGTTTAGTTGATATATATATCTATATTCGTAGTCTTTACCGTCACCGCACATTGTATTATATTTTATGTTTAAAGGTTTTATATTGTAGAGATAGAGTGGTGTTAAATAATGTAAAACTATTTATTAACCATAAAATAATATATACAATGTGCGGTGAC
>NW_016962491.1:0-230 GCF_001483705.2 Eufriesea mexicana
AATTGAATTTTACAGCCAGATTCTACAGGACTGCAATGGCTATAGCTCGCTAATGGAATCCATCCTCCTTATTTACGCAAGCAATTTAACTCACAACAATATTAGTCGAAAATGTCAATAAAATTGAACTTTCCAGCCAGCATCTATAGCATTGCGACGGCTATAGCATGCCGAGATGTTCTTTCCTCCTTACTTACGCAAGGAATTAAGCACACCGCGATATTAGTCGA
>NW_016962492.1:0-247 GCF_001483705.2 Eufriesea mexicana
CTGATAGCTGACTGGAAAATTCAGTTTTACTGACATTGTTGACTAATATCGTGGTGAGCTACCCCTCTTGCATAAATAAGGAGGGAAATTTCTATTGGCGTGCTATAGCCATTGCAACGCTCTGGAATCTGGCTGTAAAACTCAATTTTACTCACATTTTCGACTAATATCGTAGTGATCTACCTTTTTTTGCATAAATAAGGAGGAAGGATTCTGTTGGCGTGCTATAGTCTATGCAATGCTATAG
>NW_016962492.1:285-583 GCF_001483705.2 Eufriesea mexicana
TCGACTAATATCGTGGTGAGCTATCTTTTTTGCATATACAAGGAGGGTTGATGATATTGGCGTGCTATAGACATAGCAAAGCTATTGAATCTGGCTGGAAAATACAATTTTAATGACATTTTCGCCTAATATCGTGGTGAGCTACCTTTCTTGCATAAATAAGGAGCAAAGGCCCTATTGGCGTGCAATAGCCGTTGCAATGCTGTAGAGTATGGCCGGAAAGTTCAGTTTTATAGTCATTTTCAATTTATATCGTGGTGAGCTAACTTTCTTGCATGAATAAGGAGGAAAGGTTCTA
>NW_016962493.1:0-507 GCF_001483705.2 Eufriesea mexicana
ATTTCTGCGCCCTACAAGGAACTAATATTTTCAGCTTGGCTCTGGCAAAAGCCAGAAGCGGTGTTCTCGGCACGGTATGATGACTCAGGCTTCGTTCGGGGTGGTTTGGTTAGGCTACGTTTGGAAAGGGTAGCTTTAACTTTTGTGGTGTACACTGCTGTTCGGTGGATTTCTGCGCCCTACTGCGCTCCAGAATTTACAGGTTGTCTCTGGGGAGAGCAGTAAGTGTTGTCGCGGCACGTAGGTGTAGGCTAGGGTGCGATTGGTTATATTACGATTCATTAGGTTAGGAGAGGGTAGTTTGAACTTCAGTGCTATAGTCTGCCATTAGGTGGATTACTGCGCCCTACAGTTCTCTCATATTTATATTTCAAGCTTGGCTCTGGCAATGCCAGCAATAGTGGTCTCATCACATTACGATTTGTCAGGTTACGTTCGGTTAGCATGGCTCAGGCTATGTTTGGCCAGGATAGCTTTTACTTTTGTGCTGTATACTGCTATTCGGTG
>NW_016962494.1:0-207 GCF_001483705.2 Eufriesea mexicana
TTCACCACTACATTAGTCAAAAATGTCAATAAAATTGTTTTTTCCGGACAGATTCTAGAGCGTGGCAATGGCTATAGCACCACAATGGAATCTTTCCTCCTTATCTAAGCAAGAAAGTTAGCTCACCTCGATATTACTAGAAAATGTCAATAAAACTGAGTTTTCCAGCCTGATTCTATAGCATTTCACTGGCTATAGCAGGCCAAT
>NW_016962494.1:270-557 GCF_001483705.2 Eufriesea mexicana
ATAAAATTGAACTTTCCAGCCAGATTCTATAGCATTGCTACGGCTATAGTACGCCAATAGAATCCTTTCTCCTTACGTATGTAAATGAGTTAGCTCACCACGATATATGTCGACAACGTCAATAAAATTGAATTTTCCAGGCCGATTCTATAGCATTTCAACGACTATAGCACGCCAATAGAAACTTTCCTCCTTATTTACCCATGAAAATTTGCACACCACGTTATTAGACGAAAATGTCGATAAAATTAAATTTTCTAGGCAGATTCTGGAGCATTGCTATGGCT
>NW_016962495.1:0-400 GCF_001483705.2 Eufriesea mexicana
GGATGTGTGCATGGATGCATTTACGGATGTATCTATGGATGTATGTATGGATGAGTGTATGGAAGTGTGAGTGGTTGTATGTATGTACGTATGGATGGATGAGTGCATGGATGGGTGGATTTATGGATGTATGGATGTGTGGATGTATGGATGTACGTATGGATGAATGTACTGGTGTATGTTTGGATGTGTGTGTTGATGTCTGTATGGATGGATGTATGGATGGATGGATGGGGGGATGGATGTATGGATGGATGGATGTATGGATCGATCGATGTATGGATGGGTGGTTGTACGGATGGATGGATGTATGGAAGGATGGTTGTATGGATGGATGGATGTATGGACGTATGGATGTACGAATGTACGGATGTACGGATGAATGGATTTATGGACGGAC
>NW_016962496.1:0-499 GCF_001483705.2 Eufriesea mexicana
ATATAATTATATTTTCCGGGCAGATTCTGATGTACTGCAGCGGCTATAGCAGGCCAATGGAATTTTTCCTGCTTATTTACGCAAAAAAGGTTGCTCCTCACGACAATATTCGTATATGTGTATAAAATTGAAATTTCCAGACAGATTCTACAGCATTGCAATGGCCAAAGCACGCCAAAAGGATCTTTCCCCCTTATTTATGCAAGAAAGATAGCTCACCACGACAATATTCGTATATGTGAATAAATATTCGTATATGTGAATAAAATTGTGATTTCCAGACAGACTCCATAGCATTGCAATGGCTATAGTACGCCAATAGGACCTTTCTTCCATATTTATGCAAAAAAGGTATTTCACCAAGATGTTCGTCGAAAATGACAATACAATTTAATTTTCCAGCATGATTCTATAGCATTGCAATGGCTATAGCACTCCAATAGGGTCTTTCCTCCTTATTTATGTAAGAAAGTTAGCTCGCCACGACAATAGTCGTATA
>NW_016962497.1:0-231 GCF_001483705.2 Eufriesea mexicana
CTGGAAAATGCAATTTTACTGACATTTTCGAATAATATCCTGGTGAGCTACGTTTCTTGCATAAATAAAGAGGAAAGATACGATTGGCGAGCTGTAGCCATTGCAATGCTTCAGAATGTGGCTGAAAGCTTAATTATATCATCACTTCCGGCTAATATTGTGGTGAGATAACTCTTTTGCATATATAAGGTGGAAAGATAATATTGGCGTGCTATAGCCATTGCATTGATA
>NW_016962498.1:0-269 GCF_001483705.2 Eufriesea mexicana
GGACTAATATCGTGGAAAGCTAACTTTCTGGCATAAATAAGGTGAAAAGATTCTATTGGCGTGATATAGCCGCTGAATTGCAGTACAATCTGCCTGGAGAATTCAATTTTATTGACATCTTCGACTAATATTGTGGTGAGCTGCCTTTCTTGCATAAATAAAGAGGAAAGATTCTACTGGCGTGCTGTAGCCATTGCAATGTCATGGAATCTAGCTGGAGAGTTCAATTTTATTGACATTTTTGACTAATATCGTGGTCAGCTATCTTG
>NW_016962499.1:0-958 GCF_001483705.2 Eufriesea mexicana
ATTCTACTGGCGAGCTATAGCCATTGCAAAGCTATTAGAATCTGGCAGGAAAATTCAATTGTAGTAACATTTTCGACTAATATCGTGGCGAGCTAACTTTCTTGGATGAATGTGGACGTAAGATACTATTGGCGTGCCATAGCCGTTGCAATTCTATAGTATCTGGATGGAAAATACAAATCTGGATGGAAAATTCAATTTTATTGACATTTTCAACAAATATCGTGGCGAGCAAACTTTCCTGCATAAATAATGAGGAAAGAATCTATTGGAGTGCTGTAGCAATTGCAACGCTGTAGCATCTGGCACGAAAATTGAATTTTATTGACATTTTTGACTAATATCGGGGTGAGCTAACATTCTTGCATAAATAAGGAGGAAGAATTCTATTGGCGTGTTATAGCCATTGCAATTCTATGGATTCCTTTTGGAAAATTCAATTTTATTCACATTTTCGACTAATATCGTCGTCAGCCAGCTTTCTTGTATAAATAAGGAGGAAAGATACTATTGCCGTGCTATAGCCAATACAATTCGATAGTATATGGCTCGAAAATTCAACTTTATTGGCATTTTCGAATAATATCGTGGTTATGTAACTTTCTTGCATAAATACGGAGGAAAGATCCTATTGACCAGCTATGGCCATTGGAATTCTATAGTATCTGGATGGAAAATACAGTTTTACTGACATTATCGACCAATATCGTGGTGATCTGCCATCCCTGTATAAATAAGGTCGAAGGATGCTACTGGCGAGCTATAGCCACTTCAATGCTTCAGAATCGGGCTGGAAAATATATTTTTATTGACATTTTCGACTAATATCGTCGTGACCACCGTCCTTGCATAAATAAGGAGGAAAGATTCTATTGGCGTGCTATAGCTATTTGCGATGCAATAGAATGTGTCTCGAAAATTCAATTTTATTAACATTTTCGACTAATATCGTGGTGAG
>NW_016962500.1:0-585 GCF_001483705.2 Eufriesea mexicana
ACTTCCTTGCGTAAGTAAGGAGGAAAGATGCTTTTTGACTGCTATATCCATTGCAATGATTTAAATTGTGGCTGGAAGATACAATTTTATTGACAATATCGACTAATATCGTGGTGAGCTAACTTTCTTGCACTAAAAAGGAGAAACGATTCTATTGGTGTGCTATAGGCATTGCAAAGCTATGGAATCGTCCTGGAAAATTCAATTTTAATGACATTTTTGGCTAATGTCGTGGTGAGCTAACTTTCGGTCATAGATCAGGAGGAAAGATTCTGTTGGTGTGCTATAGCCATTGCAGTCCTGTAGAATCTGGCTGGAAAAAGCAATTTTATTGACATTTTCGACTAATATCGTGATGACCTAACTTTCTTGAGTAAATAAGGTGGAATGATTCTATTGGCGTGCTATTGCCATTGCAACGCTGTAGAATCTGTATGGAAAGTTCAATTTTATTGACATTTTCGACTAATATCGTTGTGAGCTATCTTCCTTGCATAAGTAGGGAGGAAAGATGCTTTCTGCGTGCTATAGCCATTGCAATGATATAGAATGTGGCTGGAAAATACAGTTTTGTTGACATTTTCG
>NW_016962501.1:0-947 GCF_001483705.2 Eufriesea mexicana
GGCTCTGGGGACTCCAGCGATAGTGATCAGGGCACGTTAGTTTGGGTTATATTACGTTTGGTTCGGTTAGTTTATATCAAGCTCGGTCATGTTATCTTTGACTTTCGTGCTATACACTGCTATTCGAACGACTTCTGCACTCGACTGTGCTATGCTACATTCTTCTTGGCCCCTTGGGAGGACAGGAATAGTCGCGGCACGTTATGTTGGGTTAGGCTACGATTGATTATGTTATGTTCGTTTATGTCTCGTTAGGATGGCTCCACCTTTCATGCTGTATATTATACGTCGGCTTCCCGTGATCTACTGCGCTCTACCGTATTCTGCTTGGCTCTGTGGAGTCCAGCAGCATCTTCGTCCTTTGTGCTATTCACTGCAATGTGGAGTATTTCTGCGAACTACTGTGCTCTAGTACACTATGCTCCTCTCTTAGGAGGTCAGCAATAGTTGTCTCGTAGTGTTAGGTTGACCCATGTTACGTTCGGATATGTTAAGTTTGGCTAAGTTAGGATAAGCTACTTCGACTTTTGTGCGATGCCCTGGTCTCCCTTGAGTTTCTCTGATCTGCTGCGCTTTACTGTATTCTACTTGGCTCTGGGCAGGACAGAGGTAGTGGTCTCGGCACGCTAGGTTGCGTAAGGCTTCGTTCCGTTAGGTTAGGTTAGGATGGCTCGGTTATGATTTCGTTGACTTTTGTTTTGTAAACTGCAATTCTGAGGATTCCTGCGCTCTACATAGCTCTACTATACTCTGCCTGACTCAGGGGAGGCTAGCAATATAGTCTCGGCACGTTACTTTGTGTTAGGCTATGTTTGGTTATGTTAGGTAGGGAAAAGTTTGCTTAGGATACCGTTGACTTTCACGGCATACACTATTTTCAGGTCGACTTCTGCGAACCACTCTGCTCTACTACATCATGCTTGTGTCTGGGGAGGCCTGGAGCAGTG
>NW_016962502.1:0-538 GCF_001483705.2 Eufriesea mexicana
CAGATACGAGCCGCATAGCACTATATAGCACAAAAATCGAAGATATCCTACCCTAACATAGCCAATCGTAGTACAACAAAGCATAACCTAGCACAACATAACGCTCCGCGACCATTATTTCTGCCCTCCCCAGAGCCAAACAGGATATAATAGAGCACAGTAGAGCGCAGGACTCCGCGGACAGGTGTGTATAGCACAAATGTACATAGTATCCTATCCTTACCTCCCAAACGTAACACAACCGAACGTAGCAGAGCTCAACCTAACGTTCCGAGACCACTATTTCTGGCCGCCACAGGCCCAAACAAAAAATACTAGGGCACACCAGAGTGCAGATATCCACCTCACTGCATTGTGTAGCATGATAGTAAAACGTACCCTGACCTAACTTTGCATCACCTAACCTATCCATACGTAGTGTAAATTAACATAACGTGACGAGACCACTATTGCAGGCCCCCACAGAGACAAGCACAATGTACTAGAGTACAGTAGTGCGCAGAAATCCACCATATTGCAGTGGTCATCAAAAAAGCCG
>NW_016962503.1:0-258 GCF_001483705.2 Eufriesea mexicana
GTCGAAAATGTCAATAAAATTGAATTTTCCAGTCAGATTCAATAGCATTGCAATGGCTATATCTTGCCAATAGAATCTTTTGTCCGTATTTACGCAATAAAACTAGCTCACCACGGTATTAGTCGAAAATGTCAATAAAAATGCTTTTTCCTGTCACATTCTATAGCATTGCAATGTCTATCGCATGCCAATAGTATCTTCTCTCCTTATTTATGCAATAAAATTAGCTCACCACGATATTAATCGAAAATATCAATA
>NW_016962504.1:0-879 GCF_001483705.2 Eufriesea mexicana
AAGAAAGATCGCTCACCACGATATTAGTTGAAAATGTCGATAAAATCGAAAATGCCAGGCACAATCCATATCATTGCAATGGTTATAGCACGCCAAAAGGATCTTTCCACCATACTTATGCAAGGAAGCCAGCTCACCACGATATAAGTCGAAAATGACAATAAAATTGAATTTTCCAGCCAGATTCAATAGCATTGTAGTGCCAATAGCACGCCAATAGAATCTTTCCTCCTTATTTATGCAAGAAAGTTAACACACAACGATATTAGCCGAAGATGTCAATAAAATTGAATTTTCCAGCCAGATTCAATAGCATTGTAGTGCCAATAGCACGCCAATAGAATCTTTCCTCCTTATTTATGCAAGAAAGTTAACACACAACGATATTAGCCGAAGATGTCAATAGAATTGAATTTCCCGGGCAGATTCTGCAGCATTTCAATGGCTATAGCACGCCAAAAGCATCCTTTCACCATACTTATGCCAGGAAGCTAGCTCACCACGATATTAGTCGTAAATGTCAATATAATTGATTTTTCCAGATAATTGATTTTTCCAGCCAGATTCTTTGGCATTGTAATGGGAATAGCACGCCAATAGAATTTTCCGACTTAATTACGCTAGAAAGATAGCTAACCACGATATCAGTCGAAAATGTAAATAAAATTGTGCCTGCCAGGGACATTCTACATCATTGCAATGGCTATAGTACGCCAAAAGGAACCTTCCTCCTTACATACGCAAGGAAGTTAGTTCACCACGATATTAGTCGAAAATGGCAATAAACTTGAACTTTCCAGCCGGATTCAGCAGCACTGCGGTGGTAATAGCTTGCCAATATAATCCTTCCTCCTTGTTTATGCGAGAAAGTTAGCTCAC
>NW_016962505.1:0-641 GCF_001483705.2 Eufriesea mexicana
TCTATAACCTGTTATAGCTTGGTGAGTAGATCGCTTAACGCCTTCAATCCAATGGCATGTACACCCATCTACATGCCAGAGGATAGGTCTATTCAAAATCTGTATCCTGTTATATCATGGTGAATAGATCGCCAAACGCCTTCAATGCAATGGCAAGTTCAGCCATCTACTTGCCAGAGAATAGGTCTATTCAAAATCTATAACGTCTTATAGCTTGGTGAAAAGATCGCGAAACGCCTTCAATCTAATGGCAAGTACAGTGATCTACTCGCCAGAGAATAGGTGGATTCAAAATATAAAATCTGTTATAACTTGGTGAATAGATCGCCTAACGCCTTCAATCCAATGGCAAGTACAGCCATCTACTTGCCAGAGAATATGTCTATTCAAAATCTATAATCTGTTATAGCTTGGTGAATAGAACGCCAAGCGCCTTCAATCCAATGGCAAGTACAACCATCTACTTGCCACAGAATCGATCTATTCAAAATCTATAATCTGTCATAGCTTGGTGAATCGGTCGCCCAACGCCTTCAATCCAATGGCTAGTACAGTCATTTACTTGCCAGAGAATATGACTGTTCAAAATCTATAACCTGTTATAGCTTGGTGAGTAGATCGCTTAACGCCTTCAATCCAAT
>NW_016962506.1:0-251 GCF_001483705.2 Eufriesea mexicana
AAATGTCAATAAAATTGAATTTTCCTGGAAGATTCTATAGCATAGCAATGCCTATAGCACGCCAATAGAATCTTTCCTCCTTATTTATGCATGGAAGTTAACTCACCACGATGTTAGTCGAAAATGTCAATAAATTTGAATTTTCCAGGAAGATTCTATTGTGTTGCAACAGTAACAGCACGCCAATTGTATCTTTCCTCTTTATTTATGCAAAAAAGGTAGCTCACCACAATATTAGCCGGAAATGTCAA
>NW_016962507.1:0-545 GCF_001483705.2 Eufriesea mexicana
TGACTTTTGCGCAGTACAATGCTGCTCGGCGGATTGTTGCTCTCTGCTGTGCTCTAATATGTTCAGCTTTGCTCTGTGAGAGCCAGCTGAAGTGGCATCGGCACGTTACGTTGAGTTATGCTACGTATGGTTAGGTTACGTCAGTTTGGGTTGGGTTCACATACCTTTGACTTTCTTGGTGTAAACTACTATTTGGTCGATTTCTGCGCTCTACTGTGTCCTAAAAAGCACTTCTTGCCTCTGGGGAGGGCAGCAATACCGGTCATGGCACGCTATGTTATGTTAGGTTACTATTGGATATGTTGCGATTGGTTAGGATAGGAGAGGATAGATCCTACTTTCGTGATATACACTGCTATTCGGTCGACGCGCGACCTGTTCGTTGCTCTACTAGAATCAACTCGAATCCGCGTGACTATGTGGAGGCCAGCAATAGTGGTCGTGGCACGTTTGGTTTTGTTAGGTTGCGCTTGGCTATGTATGGTTAGCAGGTATTTGGTTGGGACGGCTTTGACTTTTGTGCCATACACTGCTATTAGGTGGCT
>NW_016962508.1:0-760 GCF_001483705.2 Eufriesea mexicana
CCCTACCTAACGCGCCGCGGTCATTTTTTCTAGCCTCCCCAGAGCAAAGCAGAGCAAATTAGATCGCTGCAGAGCGCAGAAATCAGCGGAATCGCTGTGTATAGCACAAAAAGCAAATCTGTCCATGCCTAACCTAACCAAACGTAGCATAAGCAAACGTAACTTGACTCTACCTAACTGCCCCGTGCCACTATTGCTGACCTCCCCAGAGCCAAGCTGAATATACTACAGCACAGTAGACCACAGGCACCCGCGGCGGATCAGAGGACAGCACAAAGGTCAAGGATATCTTAACCTAACTGACCTACCGTAACTCAAACGAACGTTGCCTAACTAATCATAACGTTCCAAGACGCCTACTGCTGTCTTTTCCAGATGAAAGTTCAACACATCAGATCACAATGGAACTCCGTAATCCGCCGTACAGCAGTGTATAGTACAAAAGTCAAAGCTACCCTTAACATACCCAAACGTAACCTATCTGTACCTAACGTGAAGCGGCCACTACGGCTAGCCTCCCTAGATTAGAGCAGAACATAGTAGAGCTCAGTAGAGCGCGGAAAAACACCAAATGGCAGTCTATGTCAAGAAGGTCAAAGCTACCCGAATCTACCCCAATCAAGCGTAACCTAGCCAAACGTAACCTAACTCCAGCTGACGTGTCGGGACCACTATTACTGTCCTCCCCAGTAACAACGAGAGCACATTAGAGCACAGTATAGCGCAGAAGTTCACCGAACTGCAGTATACAGCACAAAGG
>NW_016962509.1:0-562 GCF_001483705.2 Eufriesea mexicana
AGTCAAGGATATCCTGACATAACCTGTCCGTACCGAACCTAACCCAACGTAGAGTAACTAAACGGAACGAGCCGAGACCTCTACTGCTGATCTCGCCAGAGCCAAACGCGACATGCCAGAGCAGAGTAGAGCGCAGGAACCCACGGAATAGCATTATATAACACAAAAGTGATAGCCATCCCAACCAAACGTAACCAATCGTAACCTAGCCAATCGTAACCAATCGCAACTTAGCCAAACGTAACGCACCTCAACCCAACAGGCCGCGGCCACTATTTCTGGAATTCCCAGAGCAAAGCAGGAACATTAGATCACAGTAGAGCGAAGAAGTCCACCGAATTGCGGTATATAGCACAAAAGTCGAAGTTACCCATTCCTAACCTAACCGAACCTGACAGAAACGAGCGTAACCTAGCAGAGCCTGGCGTGCCGCGACCACTGTAGCTGGCATCCCTGGGCCAAGCTGAAAATATTACAGCACTGTAGGGTGCAGAAAATTCACCTAATATCAGACTATAGCACTAAAGTCAAAGCTACCCTCTCCTAACATATCCAAGCCTAA
>NW_016962510.1:0-861 GCF_001483705.2 Eufriesea mexicana
TACACTACGGACTTTTGCAATCTTCTGTGCGCTGGCATAATCTGCCGGCTTATGTGGAGGCCAAAAATAGGGCGCTCGGCACGTTAGGTTGAGTTATGTTACGTTTGGTTCGGTTGGGTTTTGTCATGTTTGGTCAGGATAGCATTGACTTTTGTGCCATACACTGCTCTTCCGTGGATTTCAGCGCTCTACTGTGAACTAGTACATTCAGGTTAGCTCTGAGGACGCCAGGAATAGTTGTCTCGGCTCATTAGGTTTAGTTGTGTTACATTTAGTTTAGTTATGTTAGGCTTATCTCGTCCAGGCTATCCTCGACTTTTGTGCTGTATACTGCTTTACAGAGGATATCAGCCTTCGAATGTGCTCTACTACATTCTGCTTGGCCCAGGGTATGTCAGCAATACTGGTCGCGGCACGTTATACAGAGTTTGGCTACGTTAGGTTAGGATACGTTGGCTTTGGTTAGGCGCGGGTGTCATTGACTATTCTGCTGTACGCTGCGTTCCTATGGATTTCTGCGCTCCACTCTCCTCGAATATGTTCTGCTTGGCTCTGTGGAGCGCAGCAATAGTGGTCTCGGCTCGTTTTGTTGAGTTGGGCAACGATTGGCTAGGTTAGATTAGGTCAGGTTAGGTTTGGGTATCTTTGACTTCTTTGGTATGCACTGCAACGCGGTTGATTTCTGCGATCCGCAGTACTCTGGTATATACTGCTCAGCCCTGTGGAGACCAGCAAATTGATCTCTGCACGATAGGCGGAGCTACGTTACGTCCGTTTACGTTATGTGCGATCTGGCTGGGATAGGATAGTTTTGACATTTGTGCTATAAAATGCTATCCGCGAATTCCTGCGCTCTGCTGT
>NW_016962511.1:0-1579 GCF_001483705.2 Eufriesea mexicana
ATTTTCATGTTGGCTCTGCGAATGCCAGCAATAGTGGTCTCGGCACGTTATGTTGTGTCATGTCACGTTTGTTTAGGTTCGGTTAGGCTATGTTAGGGTAGGACAGCTTTAACTGCTGCGCTGTACACTGCTATTCGGTGGATTTCTGCGCTCTACTGTGCTCTAGTATGTCCTGCTTATCTCTGGGGTGGGCAACAATAGCTGTCTCCTCACGTCAGCTTGAGTTACGCTAGGTTTGGCTGTGTTCTGTTGGATTGGGTTAGGATTGGGTAGTTTTGGCTTTTCTGATATACACTGCGATTATATGGACTCCTGCCTTCCACTCACCACTAATGTGTTCTGCTTGGCTCTGGGGAGGCCAGCAATTGAGGTAGCGTCACGTTAGGTTGAGTTAGGTTACGTTCAGTTATGTCCCGGTTGATCAGGTTAGGCGGGTATGGCTTTGACTTTAGTGCTACATTCTACTATTAGGTAGATTTCCGCTCCCTACAGTGCTTTAATATTATCAGCTTGGCTCTGGGAAGGCCAGCATTAGTGGTCTCGGTACGTTATGTCGAGTCATGTTACGTTCGGTTAGGTTGGCTTAAGCTATGTTTGGTCGGGATAGCTTCAACTTTTGTGCTATACAATACTGCTGGCTGGATTTTTGCGCTTTACCTTGCTCTACTATGTCCTGCTTGGCTCTCGGTTGGGCAGCAATAGCGGTCTCGGCATGTTTGGGTTGATTAATGCTATGTTTGTCTATGTTCAATTGGTTGGGGTTAGGCTTGGGTAATTTTGACTTTTTCGAAATACGCGGCGATCGGATGTGTTTCTGCGTTCTAATCTATACTAATGTGTTCTGCTTGGCTCTGGGGTGGCCAGCAACAGTGGTCGCGTCGCATTAGTTAGAGTTAGGTTATGTTTGGTTGTGTTACGTTTGGTTAGGTTATGAGAGGATGGATATTACTTTAGTTATATTGTCTGCTACTATGTGAATTCCATCGCCATAGAGTGCTCTAATGCTTTCGTCTTGGCTCTGGGAAGGCCAGAAATCGTGGCATCTGCACTTTACATTATGTCATGCTATGTTCGGTTAGGCTGTGTCAGGATAAATTTTGACAGGGTAGCATTATATTCTATCCTGTACACTGCAAATCGGTTAATTTCAGCGCTCTTCTGTGTTCTGCTATGTCCTGCATGTCGCTGGGGAGGGCAGCAACATCGGTCTCTGCACGTCAGCTTAAGACAGGCTGTATTTGGTTTGCTCTGTTTGTTTGCGTTAGGCATGGGTAGCTTTAACTTTTCTGATATACACTGCGATTATATGGAGTTCTGCGTTCTACTTTCCACTATTGTGTTCTGCTTGACTCTGGGGTGGACAGAGGTAGTGGTGTCGGCATGTTAGGTTGAGTTAGGTTACGTTTGGTTCTGTTACGGTTGGTTACGTTAGGAGAGGATATCTGTGACTTTATTGCCATTGTTTGCTATTAAGTGGACATCTGCTCCCTTCAGTGCATTAATTTTTTCAGCCGGTCTCTGGGAAGGCCTGAAACAGTGGTCTCGGCACGGTATGTTGAGATAGGTTACGTTCGGTTAA
>NW_016962512.1:0-220 GCF_001483705.2 Eufriesea mexicana
AATGGCTACAGCACGCCAAGTGGATCTTTCCACCTTACTTACGCAAGGTAGTTAGCTCACCACGATATTAGTCGAAAATGTGAAAATATTGTATTTTCCAGCCACAATCTATATCATTGCAATGGCTATAGCACTCAAAAAGCATCTTTCGTCCTTACTTACGCAAGGAAGTTACCTCACCACGATATTAGTCGAAAATGTCAATAAAATTGAACTTTCC
>NW_016962513.1:0-527 GCF_001483705.2 Eufriesea mexicana
CTGTAGTGCCCATTGACATGCACAACATATTAGAGGGTAGTAGATAGCAGAAATACTTAAATTTGCGGCACATAGTATAAAAGACGAAGCTATCCTGACCGAAACCGAACGAACCTAACCTAGCCGTGCCTAACGCATCTCGAACTAGCGTGACGAGACGTCCGTTGCCGGTCTCCTCAGAGCGAAGCAGAATATACTAGAGTTATGTAGAGAGCAGAAATCGACCGAATATCGATACCGAAAGTAACGTAACGCAATATAACGCGTCGCATCCTATGTTGCTGTCGTCCCGAGAAATATGTAGAATATAAAAGAGCACTGCAGAGCGCAGAAACCCATAGAATAGTAGTCCATAGCAAGAAAGTCAAAGCGAACCTAACCTAACACAGAATAAATTAACATTCCCAACCTAACTGAAACTAACATTTCGCGACCAATGTTACTGGTTACCCAAAAGCCTAGCGGAACGTATTAGAGGAAAGCGGAGCGCAGAAGTCCATAGACTATCAGTGTATGCCGGAAAAGAC
>NW_016962514.1:0-1460 GCF_001483705.2 Eufriesea mexicana
TTTCGACTAATATCGTGGTGAGCTAACTTTTTTGCATAAATAAGGAGGAAAGATACTATTGGTATGCTATAGCCATTGCAACGCTATAGAATCTGGATGGAAAATTCAAGTTTATTGACAGTTTCGAATAATATCATGGTGAGCTATCTTTTTTGCATAAATAAGGAGGGTAGTTCCCTTTGGCGGGCTGTAGCTATTGCAATGATATTGAATGTGGTTGGAAAATTCAAATTTATTGTCATTTTCGACTAATATCTTTGTGAGCTAGCTTTCTTGCTCAAATAAGGAGGAAAGATTCTATTGGCGTGCTATAGACATAGCAGATCTACAGTATCTGGCTGTAAAATGCAATTTTATTGACACTTTCGACTAATGTCGTGGTGAGATATCTTTCCTTCATAAGTAAGGATGAAAGGTACTATTTGTGTGCTATAGCCATTGCAATGCACTGGAATCTGGCTGGAATATGCAGCTTTATTGACATCTTTGACTAATATCATGGTGAGCTAACTTTCATGCATAGGTAAGGCAGAAGGTGTCTATTGGTGTGCTATAGGCATCTCAATGCTATAGAAACTGGCAGGAACATAAAATGTTACTGACATTTTCGACTAATATCGTGGAGAGCAGAATTCCTTGCTCAAGAAAGGAGGAAAAATCCGTCTGGAGTGCTGTAGTCGTTGCAATGCTGTAGAATCTGGTTGGAAAATACAATTTTATTGACAGCTACGACCAATATCGTAGTGAGCTCCCTTTTGGCTAATATAAGGAGGGTAGATTCTATTGGCGTGCTATAGCCATTGCATTTCTATAGTATCTGGCTGTAAAATGCAATTTTAATGACACTTTCGACTAATATCGTGGTGAGATATCTTTCTTTCATAAAAAAGGAGGAAAGGTACTATTTGCGTGCTATAGCCATTGCAATGCACTGGAATCTGGCTGGAATATGCAGCTTTATTGACATCTTTGACTAATATCATGGTGAGGTAACTTTCTTGCATAGGTAAGGCGGAAAGTTTGTATTGGTGTGCTATAGGCATCTCAATGCTATAGAATCTGGCAGGAAAATAAAATGGTACTGACATTTTCGACTAATATCGTGGTGAGCTGAATTCCTTGCTTAAGAGAGGAGGAAAAATCAGTTTGGAGTGCTGTAGTAATTGCAATGCTGTAGAATCTGGCTGGAAAAAACAATATTATTGACAGCTACGACTAATATCGAAGTGAGCTTCCTTTTTTGCTAAATTAAGGAGGGTTGATTCTATTGGCGTGCTATAGCCATTGCATTTCTATAGTATCTGGCAGTAAAATTCAATTTTATTGACATTTTCGAATGATATGGTGGTGAGCCAACTTTCTTGCATAAATAAGTAGGAGAGATTCTACTGGCGTGATATAGCTATTGCAATGATATTGAATGTGGTTGGAAAATTCAAATTTATTGTCATTCTTGACTA
>NW_016962515.1:0-250 GCF_001483705.2 Eufriesea mexicana
TCTTCCCTCCATACCTATGCCAGGAAGCTAGCTCACCACGATATTAGTCGAAAATGTCAATAAGTTTGAACTTTCCAGCCTTATTCTGCAGCATTGCAATGGCTATAGCAGGCCAAAAGGATTTTCCCTCCTTATTTATGCAAGGAAGTCGGCTCACCACTATATTAATCGAAAATGACTATAAAATTGAACTTTCCAGCCCGATTCTGCAGCATTGCAATGGCTATAGCACGCCAAAAGGATCTGTCCT
>NW_016962516.1:0-527 GCF_001483705.2 Eufriesea mexicana
GGATTGAATGATGCATGGATATATGTATGGATGTATGTATGGATGTACGAACGGATGGATGTACATATGTATGGATGTATGTATCGGTGGATATATGGATGGATGGAGGTATTGGTGGATGGATGGATGGATGTATGGAAGTATGTTTGTATGAATGTATTGATGTATGGTTGTATGGATGTTTGAATGTTTGGGCGGAAGTATGGGTGGATTGCTGGATGGATGGATGGACGGATGGTTGGCTGCACGGAGGATTGGATGGACCGACAGGTGGATGGAAGGATGGATCGAAGGATGAATGAATGGAAGGATGGGTATGCGGATAGTTGGATGTATGGATGGATGAATGAACGGATGTTTGTGTGGTTGTATGTATGGATATATGTATGGATGTATGAGGTTGCATGTGTGTATGGATGTTTGGCAGAATGGATGTATGGATGGATGTATGTATTTAAGGATGAATGAATAGAGGGATGCGTGTATGGGTGGATGGATGTATGTATAAATGTATGAACGGATGTATG
>NW_016962517.1:0-813 GCF_001483705.2 Eufriesea mexicana
AACCTAACCAAACGTAAGCTAACACAACCTAACGTGCCTCGACCACTATTTCTGACATCACCATAGCAAGGTAGAGCATATTAGATAACAGTGGAGCGCAGAAATCCACCGAAGGTCAGTGTATAGCTCAAATGTGAACGCTGCCCTATCTTAACATAACGAAACGTAACATAACTCCACCTAACGTGCCTAGGCCACTATTGCTGAACTCACCAGTGCCAACCAGAATACAATAGAGCACAGTAGAGCGCCAAACCCCGCCGCAATTCAGTACAAAGCACAAGTGTCATACATAACGTGACCTAACCTGCACTTTCCTAGCCTAACATGACCTAACATAGCATAACCATCCGTAGCCTAACAACCTGACGTGCAGCTATTGCTGGCCTGCCCGTCTCCAAGCAGAATATATTAGAGGAAAGTAGAGCGCAGATGTTCAAATAATGGAAACGTACGGATGAAGAATCATAGCTATCCTAACCTAACACAGGCTAACCAAATCTAACCAAACATTACCTGTCGCAACATAACGTGCCGAGACCACTATTGTTGTCCTCTCCATCGCCAAGTGGAACATGACAGATTATAGTGGAGCGCAGGAGTCAGTAGAATGACAGAGGGTAACAGAAAAGTCGAAGCTACCGTAACCAAACCTAACCAAACCTATCAATGCCAAACGCGACGGAACTGAAACTAACGTGACTGAACCGCAGTTGCTGGGTTCTCCAGAGCCAAGCAGAACATACTGGAGCACAGTAGAGCGCAGAAACCCACACAATAGCCGTGTATAGCACAAAAGTCAAAGCTACACTC
>NW_016962518.1:0-601 GCF_001483705.2 Eufriesea mexicana
TGCCGGCACGTTAACTTTATTTAGGCTACGTTTGTTTATGTTACGTTTGGTTAGGGTAGGTGAAGACAGCACTGACTTTTTGCGCCATATACTGCCAATCGGCTAACTTCGGTGCTATTCTGGGGTCTAATATGCTCTGATCGACTCCGCGTGGCCAGCAATAGTTGTCTCGTCTTGTTAGGTTTAGTTAGGTTACGTTTATATATGTTACGATTGGCTACGTTAGGATATGCTACTTTGACTTCTGTGCAATACAATGCTCTTCGTTGGATTTCTGGGCTCCAATGTGCTTTAGTATGCTTCATTTGGCCCCCCCACCATCAATAGCGATCGTGGCACGTTATGCTGAGTTAGACTACGTTTGCTTAGGTTATGTTAGGTCTGGGTAGGTTATAAAACTTTTGACCATTATACCATATACTGCAATACAGTGGATGCCTGCTCTCTACCGTGCTCTGGTATATTATGCTTGGCTCAGTGGTCACCAGTAGCAGTGGTCGCGGCACATTATGTTGAGATGTGTTACGATTTATTAGGTTACGTTAGGTCGGGTATGGATCGCATAACTTCGACTTTATATCCATACACTGCAATGTGGTGT
>NW_016962519.1:0-2264 GCF_001483705.2 Eufriesea mexicana
CCATTGAATCGCCGTGTATATCGGAAAAGTCTTAGCTACCAATGCCTAACCCATGCAAACAGAACCGAAACGGACGTAGCTAAAATCAATATATCGTGCCAAGACCACTGATGCTGAGCTCCCCAAGTCAAAGCAGAATTTGGTAAATAGTAGAGCGTAGAAACCCACCGAATGTCAGTGCGTACCGTTAAAGTAAAACCAGTACAAACCTAACGCAGGCTAAGGTAACGTAGCCAAACGTAGCCTAACCAAACATAACGGCACGAGACCAAAATTACTGGCATCCCCAGAGTCCCGCAGAGTATTGTTGACCAGCGTAGGGCGTAGAAATCCACTGAATAGCAGTGCATAGCACAAAAGTCTAAGAAACCTTATCCTAACCTAACCATACGTAACATAAGCGAACGTAACGGTACTCATCCTAACGTGCCGAGGGCACAATTGCTGGCCTCCCCAGTGCCAAGCAGGACATACTAGAGCACAGTGGGACCCTGAAATCCACCGAATAGCGGTGTGCAGAACAAAATTCGAAGCTATCGTCTCCTAACGCAACCAAATGTAACACAAACGAACGTAACCGAACTCAATCTAACGTGCCGCGCCCAATATTGCGGGCCTCCATGTAGCCAAGCGTTTCATATTAGAGCATGGTAGAGCGCTGGGATCCTGCGAATACGAGTGTACAACACAAAAGTCAAAGCTAGCTTATCCTAACCTAATCAAACGTAACACGTACAAGCCGAACTTAATTCAACCTCACGCGGCGAGATCAGAGTTTCTGGCATCCCCAGAGCCAAGCAGAAGATATTAGGGCGCAGTAGAACGCATATATCCACCGAATAGCAGTGTATAGCACAAAAGTTAATGCTACCCAACCGCAAAATGCCAATCGTCGCGTAACCAAACGTAACGAAGCACATCCCAAAGAGCCGCCACCTCTATCGCTGGCATTCCGGGGCCAAGCATAATATAGTGGAGCACATTAAGGCGCAGAAGTCCACAGAAGTTAAAGCTACCCAACCGCAAAATGCCAATCATCGCGTAACCAAACGTAACGAAGCACATCCCAAAGAGCCGCCACCTCTATCGCTGGCATTCCGGGGCCAAGCATAATATAGTGGAGCACATTAAGGCGCAGAAGTCCACCGGATAGCAGTGAATAGTACAAAAGCCAAAATGATCCTATCCTAACCAAACCGAACGTAATGCAACCAACTTAACATATCTCAAACTAATATGCCGAGTCCACAATTGCTCTCCTCCCAAGAGTCAATCAGAGTGTATTAGAGCAATGTTGAGCGCAGTAATCTGCCGAATAGGAGTGCATGGCACGGTAGTCAGAGGTATCCAAACATTACCTGGACCAACCTAAACTAACCAAACATAGCCTAAATAAACATAACCTGCCGAGAGCACCATTGTTAACCTCCACAGAGACATGCAGAACATATTAGAGCTATGCAGAGCGCAGGAATCCAGAGAAGAGCAGTTTACGGCACAGAAGTAAAAGCTACCCTTTACAAACCTAATAAAGTGTATCTTAGCCGAACGCAACCCATCCCAATCTAACGTGCTGCGACCACTATTGCCGGCATCTCCGGAGATAAGCTGTTTATAATAGAGCAATGCAGAGCGCAGACACCCACCGAATATCAGTGTACAGCACAGAAGACGAAGCTACCCTATCCTAAGCTAACCAAATGTAACATAACCGAACGTAGCCCATTTCAACATAACGGGGCGAGAAAATTGTTGCTGCCCCCCAGAACCCAGCAGAATATGATAGAGAACTGTAGAGCGCAGAAATCCGCCGCATTGCAGGGTATAGCACAATAATCGCGGATATCCCAATAAAACCTGCCATATCCAAGCCGAACGTAACGTAGCGTAACTCAAAATATGATGGCAAGGGCGCAGTTGCTGGCTTCCCCAGATCCATGCAGAGTATACTAGAGATCAGTAGAGCGCAGAGACCCGCCGCTATGCAGTGGATGGCACAATAATCACGGACATCTAACCCTCACCCGAACAAACCTAAGCGAAGCAAACGTAGCCTAACTCAACCTATCGCGCCGAGAACACTGCTGCTGCCCTCCCCAGAGCCAAGCAGAAAATATTAGAGCACAGTAGAGCGTAGGAAACAATGCAACAGCCGTGTATAGCACAAATGACAGAGACATCCTGTCCTATCCTAACCGTATGTAACGTAACCGAACGTAACATATCTCACTCTAACGTGACGAGTCGTCTGTTGCTACCATCCA
>NW_016962520.1:0-578 GCF_001483705.2 Eufriesea mexicana
CCCCAAAGTCGAGCAGAGTAGAGTAAAGCAACGTGGGGAGCAGGAATTGAACGAACAGCAATAAACAGCGCAAGAGTCAAAAATGCCCTAACCAAACTCACACAACCTAGCCAAACCAAATATAACTTAGCTCACTCTGACGTGCCGAGACTACATTACTGGCATACCCAGAGCTCAACAGAATATACTGGAGCACTGCAGAGCGCAGACATCCACCGCATTGCAGTGCATAGCACAAAAATTTCAAAGCTACCCTATCATGACCTTGACAAACGCAACGCTGCTAACCGAAACATAGCTCATCCCAACAGGCCGATACCAATATTTCTGGCATCCCCAGAGTCGAGGATGTTATAGCACAGCTATGTAGAGCGCAGATGTCCAACGAACGGCAGTGTACAGCACAAAAACCAAAACTACATCTTCCTAACCTAACCAAACCTACCGCCAACAAGCGTCACATAACTCATCATATCACCCGAGACGTCCATTGCTGACCACCCCAGATACTAGCTGAACATATCAGAGAAGGGTAGAGCACAGAAATGGACCGAATCGCAGTGTATACATCAAAAGTC
>NW_016962521.1:0-265 GCF_001483705.2 Eufriesea mexicana
TCATTGCAATGGTTATAGCACGACAAAGGAATCTTTCCTCCTTATTTATGCAAGAAAGGTAGCACACTACAATATTATTCGAAGATGAGAATAAAATTGAATTTTCCGGCCAGATTCTGTAGCATTGCAATGGTTATAGCTTGCCAATATAACCTTTCCTTCTTGTTTATGCAAGAAAATTAGCTCACCACGATACTAGTAGAAAAGAACAATAAAATTGAACTTTCCATCCAGATTCTGTAGCATTGCAGTGGCAATAGCACGC
>NW_016962522.1:0-238 GCF_001483705.2 Eufriesea mexicana
ACCTCAAAGCGTTATTAATCGAGAATGTCAATAAAATTGTATTTTCCCGTCAGATTCCATAGTACTGAAATGGCTATAGCGTGCACGTAGGATCTTTCCTCCTTATTTATGCAACAAAACTCGCCCACCACGATATTAGTCGAAAAGGTCATTAAAATTGAATTTTCCAGTCAGCTTCTATGGCATTGTAATCGCTATAGCATGCCAATAGAACCTTTCCTCCTTATGTATGCAACAA
>NW_016962523.1:0-897 GCF_001483705.2 Eufriesea mexicana
TAGAATATGGCTGGAAAATTCAATTTTATTGACATTTTCGACTAAGATCGCGGTGAGCTAACATTCTAGTATGAATATGGACGAAAGAATCTATTGGCGTGCTGTGGACATAGCAATGCTATAGAATCTGTCCGGATAATGCAATTTTATTAACATTTTCGACTAATATCGTGCTGATCTAACTTTCTTGGGTAAATAAGGAGGAAAGATATTATTGGCGTGCTGTAGCCATTGCAATGCTATTGATTCTGGCACGAAAATTCAATTTCAGTCTCATTTTCGCCTAATATCGTTGTGATCTAACTTTCTTGCAAAAATAAGGAGGTAAGATTCTATTGGCGTGCTTTAGCCATTGCAATTCTATACAATCTGTCGGAATAATTCAATTTTATTAACATTTTCGAAAAATATCGTGCTCAGCTAACTTTCTTGGATAAATAAGGAGGAATAATTCTTGGATAAATAAGGGGGAATGATACTATTGGCGTGCTGTAGCCATTGCAATGCTATAGAATCTGGCTTGAAAATTCAATTTCATTGGCATTTTCGACTAAAACCGTGGCGAGCTATCTTTCTTGCATAAATAAGGACGAAGGATTCTACTTGCTCGCCATAGCCATTGCAATGCTCTAGAATCTGGCTCGAGAATTCTACTTCATTGACATTTTCTACTAATATCGGAGTGTGCTAACTTTCTTGCATAAATAAGGAGGAAAGATTTTGTTGGCGTGCTTTCGGTATTGCAATGCTATGGAATCTGGCTTGAAAATTCAATTCTATTTACATTTTCGAACAATATCGTGGTGAACTTACTTTCTTGGATAAATATGGAGAAAAGATTCTATTGGCGTGCTATAGCCATTACGGTGCTATAGAATCTGGCTTGAAAATTCAATA
>NW_016962524.1:0-854 GCF_001483705.2 Eufriesea mexicana
ATTACTGGCCCCAGAGCATAGTAGGTCGCAGAAATCCATCGTGTAGCAGTGTACACCACAGAATTCGAAGTTTACCTATCCCAAGCTGACAAAACGTAACATATCCAAAGGCAAGCTAATCGAACCCAATGAGCCTGGACCACTATTGCTGGCCTCCCCACCGCCCAGCAAAACACATAACAGGAGAGTAGAGCGCAGATGCCCATAGGAAGGCGGTGTTTGGCACAAGAGTCAAGTCTACCCCGTACTCACCTAGCCCCACCTGACATAGCCAGACGTAACGTATCTGAACCTAACTTGCCGCAACCGCTATTGCTGGCCTGGCCAGAGTCCAGTTGAGTATAGGACAGAAGAGTAGAGCATAGAAATTCGCCGAATATCAGCGCAAACCACGAAGGTCCAAGCTATCCACACCAAATCCCAACTAACGTAATCTACCCAAACGTAACATAATTCAATCTATCGCGCCGACACCACTATTGCAGGCCTCCCCAGAGACAGGCATTAATTTTAGAGCACGGTATATCGCTGAATCCCACCGGAAAGCTGTATATAGCCCAAAAGTCAATGCTAACCTATCCTGCCCTGACCAAACGTAACATAGCCAGATGTAGCCAAAATCAAACTAACGTGCCGGGACCCATATTACTGGCCTCCCCAGAGGCGAGCAGAGTATGGTAGAGCACACCAGAGCGCAGAAATAACACGTATAGCAGTCTATGCCAGGAAAGTCAAAGATAACCTTAACTAACCCTAACGAACATATCCTAACCAAACGAAGCATAACTAATCCTGACGAGCCGAGGCCGTTATTACTGGCCTCCCCAGAGCCAAACAAAGCATATTAGAGCACA